>NC_091187.1:9306462-9596462 GCF_040958095.1 Procambarus clarkii
TCACTTACCCTTAATTCCTACATTATTAACCAAATGATCTCATTAACAAATCTTTACACATTTCAACCACCTACCTTCCTGCTAACATCAATCACAACAACTAATACACTCAACTCAGTCCCAAACACTTTTCTTATTCCTTCCTCAACACCTCGCCCTATATAACCTATCTTACAATATTAAATTGAAATACCTAACTGACAACCCCCCCCCCACCACCAACAACACCTCCCAAGGTAGCTCCTCAGGGCCCCTCTCCCCCTGCCCCCTCCCCCACCAACCCCCCCCCCCCACCACCACCACCAACAACACCTCCCAAGGTAGCTCCTCAGGGCCCTCTCCCCCTCCCCCCTCCCCCACCAACCCCCCCCCCCTCCACCAACAACACCTCCCAAGGTAGCTCCTCAGGGCCCCTCTCCCCCACCATCTAACCCCCCCCCCTATCCCCCATACCGCCCCCTCCATCCCCCCCCCCCAACACAGAAAATGGCGGCCACAACGCTATATTTAACCAGCCAAAACCTTCGGTCCTTGGCCTATGTGCTATTTATTCCTGAAATAAAACGAGGGAAAAAATTAATTATTAATTAATACATACTTTTAAACACACACACACACACACACACACATGTCAGTTAGCCTAAATTCTCCAATATTCATTCATAAAACTGCCTCACGGGACTGCAACCTTATCAAATAAAGCTGTCAGGTCTTTCTAACTGTCAACACAAATTAACAACTTCACATCTCAATCATTGCAACTGTTGATAAATAGACACTAACTAACCTTGCTATGAGATATAAATACAAGTGCCAAATTTGATTCAGAAGGCAACTCCAGCGTGGCCTAGTCGGATAGAACAAGTTCCTAATCCGGATAGACCTGCGTTCGAGCCTGTCGGAACGGTTGCAAGTACAGGGCACAGATTTCTCTGTGTGTCCCCTCCTGTAGGAGCATCAGTTTCGATAGATTCTCTGGATAGCCGAAGATTGATTGACCGACTCCTTGGAATGTGGGGAAGGGTTGAAGTCCGGGGGGCCACGGACGGATACCTGGATCCACTGACCTCGGGCAGGTCTTTCAATCCACCTGGATTTCAGGTGGGGAGAAGGGAGGCAATTTGGGTCGACACAAATAGCTTCCTGGACCCAAAACCCCATGGATACACGGACACGGACACTCACACGGACACGCACACGGACACTCATGGACTCTGACACGAACCGAAGGTTCGTGTCAGATAATAAGAAGGGAGGTTAGGTTAGGTTGGTTAGGTTAGGTTGGTTAAGTAGGTTGGTTGGTTAGGTTAGGTTGCTTAGGTTAGGTTGGTTAGGTTAGGTTGCTTAGGTTAGGTTGCTTAGGTTAGGTTGGTTAGGTTAGGTTGCTTAGGTTAGGTTGCTTAGGTTGATTAGGTTAGGTTGGTTGATTAGGTTAGGTTGCTTAGGTTGGTTAGGTTGCTTAAGTTGGTTAGGTTGCTAAGGCTGGTTAGGTTGCTTAGGTTGGTTGCTTAGGTTGGTTAGGTTGGTTGCTTAGGTTGGTTGGTTGGTTAGGTTAGGTTAGGTTAGGTTGGTTAGGTTAGGTTAGGTTTGTTAGGTTAGGTTAGGTTGGTTAGGTTATGTTGGTTAGGTTAGGTTGGTTAGGCTAGATTGGTTGGTTAGGTTGGTTGGTTAGGTTGGTTGGTTAGGTTAGGTTAGGTTAGGTTGGTTGGTAAGATTGGTTGGTTAGGTTGGTTGGTTAGGTTGGTTGGTTGGTTGGTTAGGTTAGGTTAGGTTGGTTGGTTAGGTTTGTTGGTTAGGTTAGATTGGTTGGTTAGGTTGGTTGGTTAGGTTGGTTGGTTAGGTTAGGTTAGGTTAGGTTAGGTTGGTTGGTAAGATTGGTTGGTTAGGTTGGTTGGTTAGGTTGGTTGGTTGGTTGGTTGGTTAGGTTAGGTTGGTTAGGTTAGGTTGGTTAGGTTGGGTTGGGTTGGATGGTTAGGTTAGGTTGCTTAGGTTGGTTGATTAGGTTGGTTGGTTAGGTTGGTTGGTTGGTTAGGTTGGTTAGAATTAGAATTAGGTTAGAATTAGAATTAGGTTAGAATTTGAGGTTAGAATACAAGCATAATTATGGTTTAATAAGCAATTTAGATAATATGTAAGCTATATGTTGGTTAGGGTTGATTGGTTAGGGTATGTTGGTTAAGGTTGGTTATTTTGTGGTTGGTTAGGTGTAATATTTGTATTATTCCACCGACTGATATATATATATATATATTTAAATATATATATATATATATATATATATATATATATATATATATATATATATATATATATATATATATATATATATATATCAGTCCAGCAACCATGATCATGGTCCAGGTTAATTTAGGCTAGGAAATAAGCTAGGTTTGGAGGGTTAGGTTAGGTTAGGTTATTTTAGGCTAGGAAATGGGCTATGTTTGTAGAAATAGTAATAGAAAGAGGGCTGTAATTGTAGGTAGCGTTTCCTATCACCGAATGCCTCTATTCACCTAGCAGTAAATAGGTATCCAGAAGTTAGTTAGTTAGGTTAGTTTAGATAAGGTTAGGTTAAGTTAATTTAGGTTAGGTTAGATTAGGTTAGGTTAGTTATTGCTAGGAAATAGGTTAGGTTTGTAGAAATAGAAATAGGGCTGTAATTGTTGGTAGCGTTTCCTATCACCGAATGCCTCTGTTCACCTAGCAGTAAATAGGTATCCAGGAGTACCTTGAGGTGCTTTCGGGGCTTAGCGTCTCCGCGGCCCGGTCGTCGACCAGGCCTCATGGTTGCTGGACTGATCAACAAGGCTGTTAGACGCGGCTGCTCGCAACCTGACGTATGAGTCACAGCCTGGTTGATCAGGAGTTAGTTAGGTTAGGTAAGGTTAGATTAGGTAAGGTTAGATTAGGTTAGGTTAGTTTTGGCTAGGAAATAGGCTAGGTTTGTAAAAATAGAAATAGAAAAGGGGCTGTAAATGTTGGTAGCGTTTCCTATCACCAAATGCCTCTGTTCACCCTAGCAGTAAGTAAGTATCCAGGAGTTAATTAGATTAGATTAGGTTAGGCTAGGAAATAGGCTAGATTTGTAGAAATAGAAATAGGGCTGTAATTGTTGGTAGCGTTTCCTATCACCGAATGCCTCTGTTCACCTAGCAGTAAATAGGTATCCAAGAGTTAGTTAGGTTAGGTTAGATTAGGTTAGGTTAGTTTAGGCTAGGAAATAGACTAGGTTTGTAGAAATAGAAATAGAAAAAGGGCTGTAATTGTTGGTAATCTTTCCTATCATCGAATGCCTCTGTTCACCTAGCAGTAAATAGGTATCCAAGAGTTAGTTAGGTTAGGTTAGATTAGGTTAGGTTAGTTTAGGCTAGGAAATAGACTAGGTTTGTAGAAATAGAAATAGAAAAAGGGCTGTAATTGTTGGTAATCTTTCCTATCATCGAATGCCTCTGTTCACCTAGCAGTAAATAGGTATCCAGGAGTACCTTGAGATGCTTCCTTGAGGTGCTTTCGGGGCTTAGCGTCCCCGCGGCCCGGTCGTCGACCAGGCCTCATGGTTGCTGGACTGATCAACAAGGCTGTTAGACGCGGCTGCTCGCAACCTGACGTATGAGTCACAGCATGGTTGATCAGGAGTTAGTTAGGTTAGGTTAGGTAAGGTTAGATTAGGTTAGGTTAGTTTTGGCTAGGAAATAGGCTAGGTTTGTAGAAATAGAAATAGAAAAAGGGATGTAATTCTTGGTAGCGTTTCCTATCACCGAATGCCTCTGTTCACCTAGCAGTAAGTAAGTATCCAGGAGTTAGTTAGGTTAGGTGAGGTGAGGTTAGGTTAGGTGAGGTTTAGGTTAGGTGAGGTGAGGTGAAGTGAGGTTTGGTGAGGTGAGGTGAGATTATGTTAAATGAGGAAAGGTGAGGTGAGGTGAGGTGAGGTGAGGTTAGGTGAGATTCGGTGAGGTGAGGTGAGGTGAGATTCGGTGAGGTGAGGTGAGGTGAGATTATGTTAGGTGAGGAAAGGTAAGGTGAGGTAAGGTGACGTGAGGTGAGGTTAGGTTAGGTTAGGTTAGTTCAGACTAGGAAATAGACTAGGTTTGTAGAAATAGAAATGGAAAAAGGGCTGTAGTTGTTGGTAGTGTTTCCTATCACCGAATGCCTCTGTTCACCTAGCAGTAAGTAAGTATCCAGGAATTAGTTAGGTTAGGTTAGATTAGGTTAAGTTAGTTTAGGCTAGGAAATAGGCTAGGTTTGTAGAAATAGAAATAGGACTGTAATTGTTGGTAGCGCTTCCTATCACTGAATGTTTCTGTTCACCTAGCAGTAAATAGGTATCCAGGAGTTAGTTAGGTTAGGTTATGTTAGATTAGCTTAGGTTAGATTAGGTTAGGTTAGGTTAGATTAGGTTAGATTAGGTTAGGTTGGTTTAGGGTAGGTTTGTAGAAGTAGGGCTGTAAATGTTAGTAGCCTTTCCTATCACCGAATGCCTCTGTTCACCTAGCAGTAAATAGGTATCCAGGAGTTAGTTAGGTTAGGTTATGTTAGATTAGCTTAGGTTAGATTAGGTTAGGTTAGATTAGGTTAGGTTAGGTTAGGTTAGATTAGGTTAGGTTGGTTTAGGGTAGGTTTGTAGAAGTAGGGCTGTAAATGTTAGTAGCCTTTCCTATCACCGAATGTATCTGTTCACCTAGCAGTAAATAGGTATCCAGGAGTTAGTTAGGTTAGGTTATGTTAGATTAGCTTAGGTTAGGTTAGATTAGGTTAGGTTAGGTTAGATTAGGTTAGGTTGGTTTAGGGTAGGTTTGTAGAAGTAGGGCTGTAAATGTTAGTAGCCTTTCCTATCACCGAATGTCTCTGTTCACCTAGCAGTAAATAGGTATCCAGGAGTTAGTTAGGTTAGGTTATGTTAGATTAGCTTAGGTTAGGTTAGATTAGGTTAGGTTAGGTTAGGTTAGATTAGGTTAGGTTGGTTTAGGGTAGGTTTGTAGAAGTAGGGCTGTAATTGTTAGTAGCCTTTCCTATCACCGAATGTCTCTGTTCACCTAGCAGTAAATAGGTATCCAGGAGTTAGTTAGGTTAGGTTATGTTAGATTAGCTTAGGTTAGGTTGGGTTAGGTTAGGTGAGGTTAGGTTAGGTTAGTTTAGACTAGGAAATAGACTAGGTTTGCAGAAATAGAAATAAAAATAGAAAAAGGGCTGTAGTTGTTGGTAGCCTTTCCTATCACCGAATGTCTCTGTTCACCTAGCAGTAAATAGGTATCCAGGAGTTAGTAAGCTAGCTACTTGGGGCGTGGTGAGTGAGTGAGGGTTAGTCACTGGTTGGACCTTGTGGGGTGGTGGGTGTTGGAGACCACTATAAGCCTAACATGTATAAAGTGCCTGTCTGCCTGTCCCCCGACTCAATGATGTTACAATTATTGACTAAATGAAGCCTAAGAGAGCATATGCAAGGCCTAAGATGAGTCATTTGTCAGCAGCAACTTGTGCGAGATCAATGGCAGCGGTGGCATCCCAACATTTCTATTTTGGAGCAACAGTAGTAGTAGTAGTAGTCCATTTGTTGTTGGTTAATTTGACTAAATAGTTGCAATAAGTACTATCATTAATGGAGAATTGGCTGCTATGTGTGAGTATCCTCCGCCTGCCTGCCCGCCGCAGTTACCAGTATCCTGACTCACTCACTCACTCACTCACATGTGATTACTTACTACTTGTATACAATAGCAACGGCCATACTACCTACCTACCTATCACCTTGAGAACACTGCGTCTCCTCCCATACATCTGTCAGGTTAAACACCGTTGACTTTGGTTAGTACTTGGATGGGTGACCTGCCTGGGAACACCAACTGCTGCTGCTGTTAGTATACATATTTGGGCAGTCTCTGTGGGTCAGTGTGTGTGTGTGTGTGTGTGTGTGTGTGTGTGTGTGTGTGTGTGTGTGTGTGTGTGTGTGTGTGTGTGTGTGTGTGTGTGTGTGTGTGTGTGTGTGTGTGTGTGTGTGTACAAGAATGTCGCACATGGAAATGTGTACATGCCATTTTAATAATAGTTTACCATCCATGTAGAAAACGTCTACCTATTTGGCAGTCCATTGTCTCTCTCTGCCGGCCGGCCGGCCTACCTACCTGCTAAAACTTGTTCATTCAATATGCTGTTGAATATCTATCTCCAGTGATCACTTACCCTTAATTCCTACATTATTAACCAAATGATCTCATTAACAAATCTTTACACATTTCAACCACCTACCTTCCTGCTAACATCAATCACAACAACTAATACACTCAACTCAGTCCCAAACACTTTTCTTATTCCTTCCTCAACACCTCGCCCTATATAACCTATCTTACAATATTAAATTGAAATACCTAACTGACAACCCCCCCCCCACCACCAACAACACCTCCCAAGGTAGCTCCTCAGGGCCCCTCTCCCCCTGCCCCCTCCCCCACCAACCCCCCCCCCCCACCACCACCACCAACAACACCTCCCAAGGTAGCTCCTCAGGGCCCCTCTCCCCCTCCCCCCTCCCCCACCAACCCCCCCCCCCTCCACCAACAACACCTCCCAAGGTAGCTCCTCAGGGCCCCTCTCCCCCACCATCTAACCCCCCCCCCTATCCCCCATACCGCCCCCTCCACCCCCCCCCCCCCAACACAGAAAATGGCGGCCACAACGCTATATTTAACCAGCCAAAACCTTCGGTCCTTGGCCTATGTGCTATTTATTCCTGAAATAAAACGAGGGAAAAAATTAATTATTAATTAATACATACTTTTAAACACACACACACACACACACACACACATGTCAGTTAGCCTAAATTCTCCAATATTCATTCATAAAACTGCCTCACGGGACTGCAACCTTATCAAATAAAGCTGTCAGGTCTTTCTAACTGTCAACACAAATTAACAACTTCACATCTCAATCATTGCAACTGTTGATAAATAGACACTAACTAACCTTGCTATGAGATATAAATACAAGTGCCAAATTTGATTCAGAAGGCAACTCCAGCGTGGCCTAGTCGGATAGAACAAGTTCCTAATCCGGATAGACCTGCGTTCGAGCCTGTCGGAACGGTTGCAAGTACAGGGCACAGATTTCTCTGTGTGTCCCCTCCTGTAGGAGCATCAGTTTCGATAGATTCTCTGGATAGCCGAAGATTGATTGACCGACTCCTTGGAATGTGGGGAAGGGTTGAAGTCCGGGGGGCCACGGACGGATACCTGGATCCACTGACCTCGGGCAGGTCTTTCAATCCACCTGGATTTCAGGTGGGGAGAAGGGAGGCAATTTGGGTCGACACAAATAGCTTCCTGGACCCAAAACCCCATGGATACACGGACACGGACACTCACACGGACACGCACACGGACACTCATGGACTCTGACACGAACCGAAGGTTCGTGTCAGATAATAAGAAGGGAGGTTAGGTTAGGTTGGTTAGGTTAGGTTGGTTAAGTAGGTTGGTTGGTTAGGTTAGGTTGCTTAGGTTAGGTTGGTTAGGTTAGGTTGCTTAGGTTAGGTTGCTTAGGTTAGGTTGGTTAGGTTAGGTTGCTTAGGTTAGGTTGCTTAGGTTGATTAGGTTAGGTTGGTTGATTAGGTTAGGTTGCTTAGGTTGCTTAGGTTGGTTAGGTTGCTTAAGTTGGTTAGGTTGCTAAGGCTGGTTAGGTTGCTTAGGTTGGTTGCTTAGGTTGGTTAGGTTGGTTGCTTAGGTTGGTTGGTTGGTTAGGTTAGGTTAGGTTAGGTTGGTTAGGTTAGGTTAGGTTTGTTAGGTTAGGTTAGGTTGGTTAGGTTATGTTGGTTAGGTTAGGTTGGTTAGGCTAGATTGGTTGGTTAGGTTGGTTGGTTAGGTTGGTTGGTTAGGTTAGGTTAGGTTGGTTGGTAAGATTGGTTGGTTAGGTTGGTTGGTTAGGTTGGTTGGTTGGTTGGTTAGGTTAGGTTAGGTTGGTTGGTTAGGTTTGTTGGTTAGGTTAGATTGGTTGGTTAGGTTGGTTGGTTAGGTTGGTTGGTTAGGTTAGGTTAGGTTAGGTTAGGTTGGTTGGTAAGATTGGTTGGTTAGGTTGGTTGGTTAGGTTGGTTGGTTGGTTGGTTGGTTAGGTTAGGTTAGGTTGGTTAGGTTAGGTTGGTTAGGTTGGGTTGGGTTGGATGGTTAGGTTAGGTTGCTTAGGTTGGTTGATTAGGTTGGTTGGTTAGGTTGGTTGGTTGGTTAGGTTGGTTAGAATTAGAATTAGGTTAGAATTAGAATTAGGTTAGAATTTGAGGTTAGAATACAAGCATAATTATGGTTTAATAAGCAATTTAGATAATATGTAAGCTATATGTTGGTTAGGGTATGTTGGTTAAGGTTGGTTATTTTGTGGTTGGTTAGGTGTAATATTTGTATTATTCCACCGACTGATATATATATATATATATTTAAATATATATATATATATATATATATATATATATATATATATATATATATATATATATATATATATATATATATATATCAGTCCAGCAACCATGATCATGGTCCAGGTTAATTTAGGCTAGGAAATAAGCTAGGTTTGGAGGGTTAGGTTAGGTTAGGTTATTTTAGGCTAGGAAATGGGCTATGTTTGTAGAAATAGTAATAGAAAGAGGGCTGTAATTGTAGGTAGCGTTTCCTATCACCGAATGCCTCTATTCACCTAGCAGTAAATAGGTATCCAGAAGTTAGTTAGTTAGGTTAGTTTAGATAAGGTTAGGTTAAGTTAATTTAGGTTAGGTTAGATTAGGTTAGGTTAGTTATTGCTAGGAAATAGGTTAGGTTTGTAGAAATAGAAATAGGGCTGTAATTGTTGGTAGCGTTTCCTATCACCGAATGCCTCTGTTCACCTAGCAGTAAATAGGTATCCAGGAGTACCTTGAGGTGCTTTCGGGGCTTAGCGTCTCCGCGGCCCGGTCGTCGACCAGGCCTCATGGTTGCTGGACTGATCAACAAGGCTGTTAGACGCGGCTGCTCGCAACCTGACGTATGAGTCACAGCCTGGTTGATCAGGAGTTAGTTAGGTTAGGTAAGGTTAGATTAGGTAAGGTTAGATTAGGTTAGGTTAGTTTTGGCTAGGAAATAGGCTAGGTTTGTAAAAATAGAAATAGAAAAGGGGCTGTAAATGTTGGTAGCGTTTCCTATCACCAAATGCCTCTGTTCACCCTAGCAGTAAGTAAGTATCCAGGAGTTAATTAGATTAGATTAGGTTAGGCTAGGAAATAGGCTAGATTTGTAGAAATAGAAATAGGGCTGTAATTGTTGGTAGCGTTTCCTATCACCGAATGCCTCTGTTCACCTAGCAGTAAATAGGTATCCAAGAGTTAGTTAGGTTAGGTTAGATTAGGTTAGGTTAGTTTAGGCTAGGAAATAGACTAGGTTTGTAGAAATAGAAATAGAAAAAGGGCTGTAATTGTTGGTAATCTTTCCTATCATCGAATGCCTCTGTTCACCTAGCAGTAAATAGGTATCCAAGAGTTAGTTAGGTTAGGTTAGATTAGGTTAGGTTAGTTTAGGCTAGGAAATAGACTAGGTTTGTAGAAATAGAAATAGAAAAAGGGCTGTAATTGTTGGTAATCTTTCCTATCATCGAATGCCTCTGTTCACCTAGCAGTAAATAGGTATCCAGGAGTACCTTGAGATGCTTCCTTGAGGTGCTTTCGGGGCTTAGCGTCCCCGCGGCCCGGTCGTCGACCAGGCCTCATGGTTGCTGGACTGATCAACAAGGCTGTTAGACGCGGCTGCTCGCAACCTGACGTATGAGTCACAGCATGGTTGATCAGGAGTTAGTTAGGTTAGGTTAGGTAAGGTTAGATTAGGTTAGGTTAGTTTTGGCTAGGAAATAGGCTAGGTTTGTAGAAATAGAAATAGAAAAAGGGATGTAATTCTTGGTAGCGTTTCCTATCACCGAATGCCTCTGTTCACCTAGCAGTAAGTAAGTATCCAGGAGTTAGTTAGGTTAGGTGAGGTGAGGTTAGGTTAGGTGAGGTTTAGGTTAGGTGAGGTGAGGTGAAGTGAGGTTTGGTGAGGTGAGGTGAGATTATGTTAAATGAGGAAAGGTGAGGTGAGGTGAGGTGAGGTGAGGTTAGGTGAGATTCGGTGAGGTGAGGTGAGGTGAGATTATGTTAGGTGAGGAAAGGTAAGGTGAGGTAAGGTGACGTGAGGTGAGGTGAGGTTAGGTTAGGTGAGGTTAGGTTAGGTTAGGTTAGGTTAGTTCAGACTAGGAAATAGACTAGGTTTGTAGAAATAGAAATGGAAAAAGGGCTGTAGTTGTTGGTAGTGTTTCCTATCACCGAATGCCTCTGTTCACCTAGCAGTAAGTAAGTATCCAGGAATTAGTTAGGTTAGGTTAGATTAGGTTAAGTTAGTTTAGGCTAGGAAATAGGCTAGGTTTGTAGAAATAGAAATAGGACTGTAATTGTTGGTAGCGCTTCCTATCACTGAATGTTTCTGTTCACCTAGCAGTAAATAGGTATCCAGGAGTTAGTTAGGTTAGGTTATGTTAGATTAGCTTAGGTTAGATTAGGTTAGGTTAGGTTAGATTAGGTTAGATTAGGTTAGGTTGGTTTAGGGTAGGTTTGTAGAAGTAGGGCTGTAATTGTTGGTAGCCTTTCCTATCACCGAATGCCTCTGTTCACCTAGCAGTAAATAGGTATCCAGGAGTTAGTTAGGTTAGGTTATGTTAGATTAGCTTAGGTTAGATTAGGTTAGGTTAGATTAGGTTTGGTTAGGTTAGGTTAGGTTAGATTAGGTTAGGTTGGTTTAGGGTAGGTTTGTAGAAGTAGGGCTGTAAATGTTAGTAGCCTTTCCTATCACCGAATGCCTCTGTTCACCTAGCAGTAAATAGGTATCCAGGAGTTAGTTAGGTTAGGTTATGTTAGATTAGCTTAGGTTAGGTTAGATTAGGTTAGGTTAGGTTAGATTAGGTTAGGTTGGTTTAGGGTAGGTTTGTAGAAGTAGGGCTGTAAATGTTAGTAGCCTTTCCTATCACCGAATGTATCTGTTCACCTAGCAGTAAATAGGTATCCAGGAGTTAGTTAGGTTAGGTTATGTTAGATTAGCTTAGGTTAGGTTAGATTAGGTTAGGTTAGGTTAGGTTAGATTAGGTTAGGTTGGTTTAGGGTAGGTTTGTAGAAGTAGGGCTGTAAATGTTAGTAGCCTTTCCTATCACCGAATGTCTCTGTTCACCTAGCAGTAAATAGGTATCCAGGAGTTAGTTAGGTTAGGTTATGTTAGATTAGCTTAGGTTAGGTTAGATTAGGTTAGGTTAGGTTAGGTTAGATTAGGTTAGGTTGGTTTAGGGTAGGTTTGTAGAAGTAGGGCTGTAATTGTTAGTAGCCTTTCCTATCACCGAATGTCTCTGTTCACCTAGCAGTAAATAGGTATCCAGGAGTTAGTTAGGTTAGGTTATGTTAGATTAGCTTAGGTTAGGTTGGGTTAGGTTAGGTGAGGTTAGGTTAGGTTAGTTTAGACTAGGAAATAGACTAGGTTTGCAGAAATAGAAATAAAAATAGAAAAAGGGCTGTAGTTGTTGGTAGCCTTTCCTATCACCGAATGTCTCTGTTCACCTAGCAGTAAATAGGTATCCAGGAGTTAGTAAGCTAGCTACTTGGGGCGTGGTGAGTGAGTGAGGGTTAGTCACTGGTTGGACCTTGTGGGGTGGTGGGTGTTGGAGACCACTATAAGCCTAACATGTATAAAGTGCCTGTCTGCCTGTCCCCCGACTCAATGATGTTACAATTATTGACTAAATGAAGCCTAAGAGAGCATATGCAAGGCCTAAGATGAGTCATTTGTCAGCAGCAACTTGTGCGAGATCAATGGCAGCGGTGGCATCCCAACATTTCTATTTTGGAGCAACAGTAGTAGTAGTAGTAGTAGTCCATTTGTTGTTGGTTAATTTGACTAAATAGTTGCAATAAGTACTATCATTAATGGAGAATTGGCTGCTA
Source organism: Procambarus clarkii (assembly GCF_040958095.1). NCBI lineage: Eukaryota > Metazoa > Arthropoda > Malacostraca > Decapoda > Cambaridae > Procambarus > Procambarus clarkii. The sequence continues at coordinate 9,318,431 of NC_091187.1, forward strand.
TGTGTGAGTATCCTCCGCCTGCCTGCCCGCCGCAGTTACCAGTATCCTGACTCACTCACTCACTCACTCACATGTGATTACTTACTACTTGTATACAATAGCAACGGCCATACTACCTACCTACCTATCACCTTGAGAACACTGCGTCTCCTCCCATACATCTGTCAGGTTAAACACCGTTGACTTTGGTTAGTACTTGGATGGGTGACCTGCCTGGGAACACCAACTGCTGCTGCTGTTAGTATACATATTTGGGCAGTCTCTGTGGGTCAGTGTGTGTGTGTGTGTGTGTGTGTGTGTGTGTGTGTGTGTGTGTGTGTGTGTGTGTGTGTGTGTGTGTGTGTGTGTGTGTGTGTGTGTGTGTGTGTGTGTGTGTGTGTGTGTACAAGAATGTCGCACATGGAAATGTGTACATGCCATTTTAATAATAGTTTACCATCCATGTAGAAAACGTCTACCTATTTGGCAGTCCATTGTCTCTCTCTGCCGGCCGGCCGGCCTACCTACCTGCTAAAACTTGTTCATTCAATATGCTGTTGAATATCTATCTCCAGTGATCACTTACCCTTAATTCCTACATTATTAACCAAATGATCTCATTAACAAATCTTTACACATTTCAACCACCTACCTTCCTGCTAACATCAATCACAACAACTAATACACTCAACTCAGTCCCAAACACTTTTCTTATTCCTTCCTCAACACCTCGCCCTATATAACCTATCTTACAATATTAAATTGAAATACCTAACTGACAACCCCCCCCCCACCACCAACAACACCTCCCAAGGTAGCTCCTCAGGGCCCCTCTCCCCCTGCCCCCTCCCCCACCAACCCCCCCCCCCCACCACCACCACCAACAACACCTCCCAAGGTAGCTCCTCAGGGCCCCTCTCCCCCTCCCCCCTCCCCCACCAACCCCCCCCCCCCTCCACCAACAACACCTCCCAAGGTAGCTCCTCAGGGCCCCTCTCCCCCACCATCTAACCCCCCCCCCTATCCCCCATACCGCCCCCTCCATCCCCCCCCCCCCCAACACAGAAAATGGCGGCCACAACGCTATATTTAACCAGCCAAAACCTTCGGTCCTTGGCCTATGTGCTATTTATTCCTGAAATAAAACGAGGGAAAAAATTAATTATTAATTAATACATACTTTTAAACACACACACACACACACACACACATGTCAGTTAGCCTAAATTCTCCAATATTCATTCATAAAACTGCCTCACGGGACTGCAACCTTATCAAATAAAGCTGTCAGGTCTTTCTAACTGTCAACACAAATTAACAACTTCACATCTCAATCATTGCAACTGTTGATAAATAGACACTAACTAACCTTGCTATGAGATATAAATACAAGTGCCAAATTTGATTCAGAAGGCAACTCCAGCGTGGCCTAGTCGGATAGAACAAGTTCCTAATCCGGATAGACCTGCGTTCGAGCCTGTCGGAACGGTTGCAAGTACAGGGCACAGATTTCTCTGTGTGTCCCCTCCTGTAGGAGCATCAGTTTCGATAGATTCTCTGGATAGCCGAAGATTGATTGACCGACTCCTTGGAATGTGGGGAAGGGTTGAAGTCCGGGGGGCCACGGACGGATACCTGGATCCACTGACCTCGGGCAGGTCTTTCAATCCACCTGGATTTCAGGTGGGGAGAAGGGAGGCAATTTGGGTCGACACAAATAGCTTCCTGGACCCAAAACCCCATGGATACACGGACACGGACACTCACACGGACACGCACACGGACACTCATGGACTCTGACACGAACCGAAGGTTCGTGTCAGATAATAAGAAGGGAGGTTAGGTTAGGTTGGTTAGGTTAGGTTGGTTAAGTAGGTTGGTTGGTTAGGTTAGGTTGCTTAGGTTAGGTTGGTTAGGTTAGGTTGCTTAGGTTAGGTTGCTTAGGTTAGGTTGGTTAGGTTAGGTTGCTTAGGTTAGGTTGCTTAGGTTGATTAGGTTAGGTTGGTTGATTAGGTTAGGTTGCTTAGGTTGGTTAGGTTGCTTAAGTTGGTTAGGTTGCTAAGGCTGGTTAGGTTGCTTAGGTTGGTTGCTTAGGTTGGTTAGGTTGGTTGCTTAGGTTGGTTGGTTGGTTAGGTTAGGTTAGGTTAGGTTGGTTAGGTTAGGTTAGGTTTGTTAGGTTAGGTTAGGTTGGTTAGGTTATGTTGGTTAGGTTAGGTTGGTTAGGCTAGATTGGTTGGTTAGGTTGGTTGTTGGTTAGGTTGGTTGGTTAGGTTAGGTTAGGTTAGGTTGGTTGGTAAGATTGGTTGGTTAGGTTGGTTGGTTAGGTTGGTTGGTTGGTTGGTTAGGTTAGGTTAGGTTGGTTGGTTAGGTTTGTTGGTTAGGTTAGATTGGTTGGTTAGGTTGGTTGGTTAGGTTGGTTGGTTAGGTTAGGTTAGGTTAGGTTAGGTTGGTTGGTAAGATTGGTTGGTTAGGTTGGTTGGTTAGGTTGGTTGGTTGGTTGGTTAGGTTAGGTTAGGTTGGTTAGGTTAGGTTGGTTAGGTTGGGTTGGGTTGGATGGTTAGGTTAGGTTGCTTAGGTTGGTTGATTAGGTTGGTTGGTTAGGTTGGTTGGTTGGTTAGGTTGGTTAGAATTAGAATTAGGTTAGAATTAGAATTAGGTTAGAATTTGAGGTTAGAATACAAGCATAATTATGGTTTAATAAGCAATTTAGATAATATGTAAGCTATATGTTGGTTAGGGTTGATTGGTTAGGGTATGTTGGTTAAGGTTGGTTATTTTGTGGTTGGTTAGGTGTAATATTTGTATTATTCCACCGACTGATATATATATATATATATTTAAATATATATATATATATATATATTATATATATATATATATATATAATATATATATATATATATATATATATATATATATATATATATCAGTCCAGCAACCATGATCATGGTCCAGGTTAATTTAGGCTAGGAAATAAGCTAGGTTTGGAGGGTTAGGTTAGGTTAGGTTATTTTAGGCTAGGAAATGGGCTATGTTTGTAGAAATAGTAATAGAAAGAGGGCTGTAATTGTAGGTAGCGTTTCCTATCACCGAATGCCTCTATTCACCTAGCAGTAAATAGGTATCCAGAAGTTAGTTAGTTAGGTTAGTTTAGATAAGGTTAGGTTAAGTTAATTTAGGTTAGGTTAGATTAGGTTAGGTTAGTTATTGCTAGGAAATAGGTTAGGTTTGTAGAAATAGAAATAGGGCTGTAATTGTTGGTAGCGTTTCCTATCACCGAATGCCTCTGTTCACCTAGCAGTAAATAGGTATCCAGGAGTACCTTGAGGTGCTTTCGGGGCTTAGCGTCTCCGCGGCCCGGTCGTCGACCAGGCCTCATGGTTGCTGGACTGATCAACAAGGCTGTTAGACGCGGCTGCTCGCAACCTGACGTATGAGTCACAGCCTGGTTGATCAGGAGTTAGTTAGGTTAGGTAAGGTTAGATTAGGTAAGGTTAGATTAGGTTAGGTTAGTTTTGGCTAGGAAATAGGCTAGGTTTGTAAAAATAGAAATAGAAAAGGGGCTGTAAATGTTGGTAGCGTTTCCTATCACCAAATGCCTCTGTTCACCCTAGCAGTAAGTAAGTATCCAGGAGTTAATTAGATTAGATTAGGTTAGGCTAGGAAATAGGCTAGATTTGTAGAAATAGAAATAGGGCTGTAATTGTTGGTAGCGTTTCCTATCACCGAATGCCTCTGTTCACCTAGCAGTAAATAGGTATCCAAGAGTTAGTTAGGTTAGGTTAGATTAGGTTAGGTTAGTTTAGGCTAGGAAATAGACTAGGTTTGTAGAAATAGAAATAGAAAAAGGGCTGTAATTGTTGGTAATCTTTCCTATCATCGAATGCCTCTGTTCACCTAGCAGTAAATAGGTATCCAAGAGTTAGTTAGGTTAGGTTAGATTAGGTTAGGTTAGTTTAGGCTAGGAAATAGACTAGGTTTGTAGAAATAGAAATAGAAAAAGGGCTGTAATTGTTGGTAATCTTTCCTATCATCGAATGCCTCTGTTCACCTAGCAGTAAATAGGTATCCAGGAGTACCTTGAGATGCTTCCTTGAGGTGCTTTCGGGGCTTAGCGTCCCCGCGGCCCGGTCGTCGACCAGGCCTCATGGTTGCTGGACTGATCAACAAGGCTGTTAGACGCGGCTGCTCGCAACCTGACGTATGAGTCACAGCATGGTTGATCAGGAGTTAGTTAGGTTAGGTTAGGTAAGGTTAGATTAGGTTAGGTTAGTTTTGGCTAGGAAATAGGCTAGGTTTGTAGAAATAGAAATAGAAAAAGGGATGTAATTCTTGGTAGCGTTTCCTATCACCGAATGCCTCTGTTCACCTAGCAGTAAGTAAGTATCCAGGAGTTAGTTAGGTTAGGTGAGGTGAGGTTAGGTTAGGTGAGGTTTAGGTTAGGTGAGGTGAGGTGAAGTGAGGTTTGGTGAGGTGAGGTGAGATTATGTTAAATGAGGAAAGGTGAGGTGAGGTGAGGTGAGGTGAGGTTAGGTGAGATTCGGTGAGGTGAGGTGAGGTGAGATTAGGTGAGGTGAGGTGAGGTAAGGTGAGTGAGGTGAGGTGAGGTAGGTTAGGTGAGGTTAGGTTAGGTTAGGTTAGGTTAGTTCAGACTAGGAAATAGACTAGGTTTGTAGAAATAGAAATGGAAAAAGGGCTGTAGTTGTTGGTAGTGTTTCCTATCACCGAATGCCTCTGTTCACCTAGCAGTAAGTAAGTATCCAGGAATTAGTTAGGTTAGGTTAGATTAGGTTAAGTTAGTTTAGGCTAGGAAATAGGCTAGGTTTGTAGAAATAGAAATAGGACTGTAATTGTTGGTAGCGCTTCCTATCACTGAATGTTTCTGTTCACCTAGCAGTAAATAGGTATCCAGGAGTTAGTTAGGTTAGGTTATGTTAGATTAGCTTAGGTTAGATTAGGTTAGGTTAGGTTAGATTAGGTTAGATTAGGTTAGGTTGGTTTAGGGTAGGTTTGTAGAAGTAGGGCTGTAATTGTTGGTAGCCTTTCCTATCACCGAATGCCTCTGTTCACCTAGCAGTAAATAGGTATCCAGGAGTTAGTTAGGTTAGGTTATGTTAGATTAGCTTAGGTTAGATTAGGTTAGGTTAGATTAGGTTTGGTTAGGTTAGGTTAGGTTAGATTAGGTTAGGTTGGTTTAGGGTAGGTTTGTAGAAGTAGGGCTGTAAATGTTAGTAGCCTTTCCTATCACCGAATGCCTCTGTTCACCTAGCAGTAAATAGGTATCCAGGAGTTAGTTAGGTTAGGTTATGTTAGATTAGCTTAGGTTAGGTTAGATTAGGTTAGGTTAGGTTAGATTAGGTTAGGTTGGTTTAGGGTAGGTTTGTAGAAGTAGGGCTGTAAATGTTAGTAGCCTTTCCTATCACCGAATGTATCTGTTCACCTAGCAGTAAATAGGTATCCAGGAGTTAGTTAGGTTAGGTTATGTTAGATTAGCTTAGGTTAGGTTAGATTAGGTTAGGTTAGGTTAGGTTAGATTAGGTTAGGTTGGTTTAGGGTAGGTTTGTAGAAGTAGGGCTGTAAATGTTAGTAGCCTTTCCTATCACCGAATGTCTCTGTTCACCTAGCAGTAAATAGGTATCCAGGAGTTAGTTAGGTTAGGTTATGTTAGATTAGCTTAGGTTAGGTTAGTTAGGTTAGGTTAGGTTAGGTTAGGTTAGTTTAGTAGGTAGTAGGTTTGTAGATAGAAAGGGCTGTAATTGTTAGTAGCCTTTCCTATCACCGAATGTCTCTGTTCACCTAGCAGTAAATAGGTATCCAGGAGTTAGTAAGCTAGCTACTTGGGGCGTGGTGAGTGAGTGAGGGTTAGTCACTGGTTGGACCTTGTGGGGTGGTGGGTGTTGGAGACCACTATAAGCCTAACATGTATAAAGTGCCTGTCTGCCTGTCCCCCGACTCAATGATGTTACAATTATTGACTAAATGAAGCCTAAGAGAGCATATGCAAGGCCTAAGATGAGTCATTTGTCAGCAGCAACTTGTGCGAGATCAATGGCAGCGGTGGCATCCCAACATTTCTATTTTGGAGCAACAGTAGTAGTAGTAGTAGTAGTCCATTTGTTGTTGGTTAATTTGACTAAATAGTTGCAATAAGTACTATCATTAATGGAGAATTGGCTGCTATGTGTGAGTATCCTCCGCCTGCCTGCCCGCCGCAGTTACCAGTATCCTGACTCACTCACTCACTCACTCACATGTGATTACTTACTACTTGTATACAATAGCAACGGCCATACTACCTACCTACCTATCACCTTGAGAACACTGCGTCTCCTCCCATACATCTGTCAGGTTAAACACCGTTGACTTTGGTTAGTACTTGGATGGGTGACCTGCCTGGGAACACCAACTGCTGCTGCTGTTAGTATACATATTTGGGCAGTCTCTGTGGGTCAGTGTGTGTGTGTGTGTGTGTGTGTGTGTGTGTGTGTGTGTGTGTGTGTGTGTGTGTGTGTGTGTGTGTGTGTGTGTGTGTGTGTGTGTGTGTGTGTGTGTACAAGAATGTCGCACATGGAAATGTGTACATGCCATTTTAATAATAGTTTACCATCCATGTAGAAAACGTCTACCTATTTGGCAGTCCATTGTCTCTCTCTGCCGGCCGGCCGGCCTACCTACCTGCTAAAACTTGTTCATTCAATATGCTGTTGAATATCTATCTCCAGTGATCACTTACCCTTAATTCCTACATTATTAACCAAATGATCTCATTAACAAATCTTTACACATTTCAACCACCTACCTTCCTGCTAACATCAATCACAACAACTAATACACTCAACTCAGTCCCAAACACTTTTCTTATTCCTTCCTCAACACCTCGCCCTATATAACCTATCTTAAATATTAAATTGAAATACCTAACTGACAACCCCCCCCCCACCACCAACAACACCTCCCAAGGTAGCTCCTCAGGGCCCGTCTCCCCCTGCCCCCTCCCCCACCCCCCCCCCCCCCACCACCACCACCAACAACACCTCCCAAGGTAGCTCCTCAGGGCCCCTCTCCCCCTCCCCCCTCCCCCACCAACCCCCCCCCCCTCCACCAACAACACCTCCCAAGGTACTCCTCAGGGCCCCTCTCCCCCACCATCTAACCCCCCCCCCTATCCCCCATACCGCCCCCTCCATCCCCCCCCCCCCAACACAGAAAATGGCGGCCACAACGCTATATTTAACCAGCCAAAACCTTCGGTCCTTGGCCTATGTGCTATTTATTCCTGAAATAAAACGAGGGAAAAAATTAATTATTAATTAATACATACTTTTAAACACACACACACACACACACACACACATGTCAGTTAGCCTAAATTCTCCAATATTCATTCATAAAACTGCCTCACGGGACTGCAACCTTATCAAATAAAGCTGTCAGGTCTTTCTAACTGTCAACACAAATTAACAACTTCACATCTCAATCATTGCAACTGTTGATAAATAGACACTAACTAACCTTGCTATGAGATATAAATACAAGTGCCAAATTTGATTCAGAAGGCAACTCCAGCGTGGCCTAGTCGGATAGAACAAGTTCCTAATCCGGATAGACCTGCGTTCGAGCCTGTCGGAACGGTTGCAAGTACAGGGCACAGATTTCTCTGTGTGTCCCCTCCTGTAGGAGCATCAGTTTCGATAGATTCTCTGGATAGCCGAAGATTGATTGACCGACTCCTTGGAATGTGGGGAAGGGTTGAAGTCCGGGGGCCACGGACGGATACCTGGATCCACTGACCTCGGGCAGGTCTTTCAATCCACCTGGATTTCAGGTGGGGAGAAGGGAGGCAATTTGGGTCGACACAAATAGCTTCCTGGACCCAAAACCCCATGGATACACGGACACGGACACTCACACGGACACGCACACGGACACTCATGGACTCTGACACGAACCGAAGGTTCGTGTCAGATAATAAGAAGGGAGGTTAGGTTAGGTTGGTTAGGTTAGGTTGGTTAAGTAGGTTGGTTGGTTAGGTTAGGTTGCTTAGGTTAGGTTGGTTAGGTTAGGTTGCTTAGGTTAGGTTGCTTAGGTTAGGTTGGTTAGGTTAGGTTGCTTAGGTTAGGTTGCTTAGGTTGATTAGGTTAGGTTGGTTGATTAGGTTAGGTTGCTTAGGTTGCTTAGGTTGGTTAGGTTGCTTAAGTTGGTTAGGTTGCTAAGGCTGGTTAGGTTGCTTAGGTTGGTTGCTTAGGTTGGTTAGGTTGGTTGCTTAGGTTGGTTGGTTGGTTAGGTTAGGTTAGGTTAGGTGGTTAGGTTAGGTTAGGTTTGTTAGGTTAGGTTAGGTTGGTTAGGTTATGTTGGTTAGGTTAGGTTGGTTAGGCTAGATTGGTTGGTTAGGTTGGTTGGTTAGGTTGGTTGGTTAGGTTAGGTTAGGTTGGTTGGTAAGATTGGTTGGTTAGGTTGGTTGGTTAGGTTGGTTGGTTGGTTGGTTAGGTTAGGTTAGGTTGGTTGGTTAGGTTTGTTGGTTAGGTTAGATTGGTTGGTTAGGTTGGTTGGTTAGGTTGGTTGGTTAGGTTAGGTTAGGTTAGGTTAGGTTAGTTGGTAAGATTGGTTGGTTAGGTTGGTTGGTTAGGTTGGTTGGTTGGTTGGTTGGTTAGGTTAGGTTAGGTTGGTTAGGTTAGGTTGGTTAGGTTGGGTTGGGTTGGATGGTTAGGTTAGGTTGCTTAGGTTGGTTGATTAGGTTGGTTGGTTAGGTTGGTTGGTTGGTTAGGTTGGTTAGAATTAGAATTAGGTTAGAATTAGAATTAGGTTAGAATTTGAGGTTAGAATACAAGCATAATTATGGTTTAATAAGCAATTTAGATAATATGTAAGCTATATGTTGGTTAGGGTATGTTGGTTAAGGTTGGTTATTTTGTGGTTGGTTAGGTGTAATATTTGTATTATTCCACCGACTGATATATATATATATATATTTATAATATTATATATATATATATATATATAATATATATATATATATATATATATATATATATATATATATATATATATCAGTCCAGCAACCATGATCATGGTCCAGGTTAATTTAGGCTAGGAAATAAGCTAGGTTTGGAGGGTTAGGTTAGGTTAGGTTATTTTAGGCTAGGAAATGGGCTATGTTTGTAGAAATAGTAATAGAAAGAGGGCTGTAATTGTAGGTAGCGTTTCCTATCACCGAATGCCTCTATTCACCTAGCAGTAAATAGGTATCCAGAAGTTAGTTAGTTAGGTTAGTTTAGATAAGGTTAGGTTAAGTTAATTTAGGTTAGGTTAGATTAGGTTAGGTTAGTTATTGCTAGGAAATAGGTTAGGTTTGTAGAAATAGAAATAGGGCTGTAATTGTTGGTAGCGTTTCCTATCACCGAATGCCTCTGTTCACCTAGCAGTAAATAGGTATCCAGGAGTACCTTGAGGTGCTTTCGGGGCTTAGCGTCTCCGCGGCCCGGTCGTCGACCAGGCCTCATGGTTGCTGGACTGATCAACAAGGCTGTTAGACGCGGCTGCTCGCAACCTGACGTATGAGTCACAGCCTGGTTGATCAGGAGTTAGTTAGGTTAGGTAAGGTTAGATTAGGTAAGGTTAGATTAGGTTAGGTTAGTTTTGGCTAGGAAATAGGCTAGGTTTGTAAAAATAGAAATAGAAAAGGGGCTGTAAATGTTGGTAGCGTTTCCTATCACCAAATGCCTCTGTTCACCCTAGCAGTAAGTAAGTATCCAGGAGTTAATTAGATTAGATTAGGTTAGGCTAGGAAATAGGCTAGATTTGTAGAAATAGAAATAGGGCTGTAATTGTTGGTAGCGTTTCCTATCACCGAATGCCTCTGTTCACCTAGCAGTAAATAGGTATCCAAGAGTTAGTTAGGTTAGGTTAGATTAGGTTAGGTTAGTTTAGGCTAGGAAATAGACTAGGTTTGTAGAAATAGAAATAGAAAAAGGGCTGTAATTGTTGGTAATCTTTCCTATCATCGAATGCCTCTGTTCACCTAGCAGTAAATAGGTATCCAAGAGTTAGTTAGGTTAGGTTAGATTAGGTTAGGTTAGTTTAGGCTAGGAAATAGACTAGGTTTGTAGAAATAGAAATAGAAAAGGGCTGTAATTGTTGGTAATCTTTCCTATCATCGAATGCCTCTGTTCACCTAGCAGTAAATAGGTATCCAGGAGTACCTTGAGATGCTTCCTTGAGGTGCTTTCGGGGCTTAGCGTCCCCGCGGCCCGGTCGTCGACCAGGCCTCATGGTTGCTGGACTGATCAACAAGGCTGTTAGACGCGGCTGCTCGCAACCTGACGTATGAGTCACAGCATGGTTGATCAGGAGTTAGTTAGGTTAGGTTAGGTAAGGTTAGATTAGGTTAGGTTAGTTTTGGCTAGGAAATAGGCTAGGTTTGTAGAAATAGAAATAGAAAAAGGGATGTAATTCTTGGTAGCGTTTCCTATCACCGAATGCCTCTGTTCACCTAGCAGTAAGTAAGTATCCAGGAGTTAGTTAGGTTAGGTGAGGTGAGGTTAGGTTAGGTGAGGTTTAGGTTAGGTGAGGTGAGGTGAAGTGAGGTTTGGTGAGGTGAGGTGAGATTATGTTAAATGAGGAAAGGTGAGGTGAGGTGAGGTGAGGTGAGGTTAGGTGAGATTCGGTGAGGTGAGGTGAGGTGAGATTATGTTAGGTGAGGAAAGGTAAGGTGAGGTAAGGTGACGTGAGGTGAGGTGAGGTTAGGTTAGGTGAGGTTAGGTTAGGTTAGGTTAGGTTAGTTCAGACTAGGAAATAGACTAGGTTTGTAGAAATAGAAATGGAAAAAGGGCTGTAGTTGTTGGTAGTGTTTCCTATCACCGAATGCCTCTGTTCACCTAGCAGTAAGTAAGTATCCAGGAATTAGTTAGGTTAGGTTAGATTAGGTTAAGTTAGTTTAGGCTAGGAAATAGGCTAGGTTTGTAGAAATAGAAATAGGACTGTAATTGTTGGTAGCGCTTCCTATCACTGAATGTTTCTGTTCACCTAGCAGTAAATAGGTATCCAGGAGTTAGTTAGGTTAGGTTATGTTAGATTAGCTTAGGTTAGATTAGGTTAGGTTAGGTTAGATTAGGTTAGATTAGGTTAGGTTGGTTTAGGGTAGGTTTGTAGAAGTAGGGCTGTAATTGTTGGTAGCCTTTCCTATCACCGAATGCCTCTGTTCACCTAGCAGTAAATAGGTATCCAGGAGTTAGTTAGGTTAGGTTATGTTAGATTAGCTTAGGTTAGATTAGGTTAGGTTAGATTAGGTTTGGTTAGGTTAGGTTAGGTTAGATTAGGTTAGGTTGGTTTAGGGTAGGTTTGTAGAAGTAGGGCTGTAAATGTTAGTAGCCTTTCCTATCACCGAATGCCTCTGTTCACCTAGCAGTAAATAGGTATCCAGGAGTTAGTTAGGTTAGGTTATGTTAGATTAGCTTAGGTTAGGTTAGATTAGGTTAGGTTAGGTTAGATTAGGTTAGGTTGGTTTAGGGTAGGTTTGTAGAAGTAGGGCTGTAAATGTTAGTAGCCTTTCCTATCACCGAATGTATCTGTTCACCTAGCAGTAAATAGGTATCCAGGAGTTAGTTAGGTTAGGTTATGTTAGATTAGCTTAGGTTAGGTTAGATTAGGTTAGGTTAGGTTAGGTTAGATTAGGTTAGGTTGGTTTAGGGTAGGTTTGTAGAAGTAGGGCTGTAAATGTTAGTAGCCTTTCCTATCACCGAATGTCTCTGTTCACCTAGCAGTAAATAGGTATCCAGGAGTTAGTTAGGTTAGGTTATGTTAGATTAGCTTAGGTTAGGTTAGATTAGGTTAGGTTAGGTTAGGTTAGATTAGGTTAGGTTGGTTTAGGGTAGGTTTGTAGAAGTAGGGCTGTAATTGTTAGTAGCCTTTCCTATCACCGAATGTCTCTGTTCACCTAGCAGTAAATAGGTATCCAGGAGTTAGTTAGGTTAGGTTATGTTAGATTAGCTTAGGTTAGGTTGGGTTAGGTTAGGTGAGGTTAGGTTAGGTTAGTTTAGACTAGGAAATAGACTAGGTTTGCAGAAATAGAAATAAAAATAGAAAAAGGGCTGTAGTTGTTGGTAGCCTTTCCTATCACCGAATGTCTCTGTTCACCTAGCAGTAAATAGGTATCCAGGAGTTAGTAAGCTAGCTACTTGGGGCGTGGTGAGTGAGTGAGGGTTAGTCACTGGTTGGACCTTGTGGGGTGGTGTTGGAGACCACTATAAGCCTAACATGTATAAAGTGCCTGTCTGCCTGTCCCCCGACTCAATGATGTTACAATTATTGACTAAATGAAGCCTAAGAGAGCATATGCAAGGCCTAAGATGAGTCATTTGTCAGCAGCAACTTGTGCGAGATCAATGGCAGCGGTGGCATCCCAACATTTCTATTTTGGAGCAACAGTAGTAGTAGTAGTAGTAGTCCATTTGTTGTTGGTTAATTTGACTAAATAGTTGCAATAAGTACTATCATTAATGGAGAATTGGCTGCTATGTGTGAGTATCCTCCGCCTGCCTGCCCGCCGCAGTTACCAGTATCCTGACTCACTCACTCACTCACTCACATGTGATTACTTACTACTTGTATACAATAGCAACGGCCATACTACCTACCTACCTATCACCTTGAGAACACTGCGTCTCCTCCCATACATCTGTCAGGTTAAACACCGTTGACTTTGGTTAGTACTTGGATGGGTGACCTGCCTGGGAACACCAACTGCTGCTGCTGTTAGTATACATATTTGGGCAGTCTCTGTGGGTCAGTGTGTGTGTGTGTGTGTGTGTGTGTGTGTGTGTGTGTGTGTGTGGTGTGTGTGTGTGTGTGTGTGTGTGTGTGTGTGTGTGTGTGTGTGTGTGTGTGTGTGTGTGTGTGTGTGTGTACAAGAATGTCGCACATGGAAATGTGTACATGCCATTTTAATAATAGTTTACCATCCATGTAGAAAACGTCTACCTATTTGGCAGTCCATTGTCTCTCTCTGCCGGCCGGCCGGCCTACCTACCTGCTAAAACTTGTTCATTCAATATGCTGTTGAATATCTATCTCCAGTGATCACTTACCCTTAATTCCTACATTATTAACCAAATGATCTCATTAACAAATCTTTACACATTTCAACCACCTACCTTCCTGCTAACATCAATCACAACAACTAATACACTCAACTCAGTCCCAAACACTTTTCTTATTCCTTCCTCAACACCTCGCCCTATATAACCTATCTTACAATATTAAATTGAAATACCTAACTGACAACCCCCCCCCCACCACCAACAACACCTCCCAAGGTAGCTCCTCAGGGCCCCTCTCCCCCTGCCCCCTCCCCCACCAACCCCCCCCCCCCCACCACCACCACCAACAACACCTCCCAAGGTAGCTCCTCAGGGCCCCTCTCCCCCCCCCCTCCCCCACCAACCCCCCCCCCCCTCCACCAACAACACCTCCCAAGGTAGCTCCTCAGGGCCCCTCTCCCCCACCATCTAACCCCCCCCCCTATCCCCCATACCGCCCCCTCCATCCCCCCCCCCCAACACAGAAAATGGCGGCCACAACGCTATATTTAACCAGCCAAAACCTTCGGTCCTTGGCCTATGTGCTATTTATTCCTGAAATAAAACGAGGGAAAAAATTAATTATTAATTAATACATACTTTTAAACACACACACACACACACACACACATGTCAGTTAGCCTAAATTCTCCAATATTCATTCATAAAACTGCCTCACGGGACTGCAACCTTATCAAATAAAGCTGTCAGGTCTTTCTAACTGTCAACACAAATTAACAACTTCACATCTCAATCATTGCAACTGTTGATAAATAGACACTAACTAACCTTGCTATGAGATATAAATACAAGTGCCAAATTTGATTCAGAAGGCAACTCCAGCGTGGCCTAGTCGGATAGAACAAGTTCCTAATCCGGATAGACCTGCGTTCGAGCCTGTCGGAACGGTTGCAAGTACAGGGCACAGATTTCTCTGTGTGTCCCCTCCTGTAGGAGCATCAGTTTCGATAGATTCTCTGGATAGCCGAAGATTGATTGACCGACTCCTTGGAATGTGGGGAAGGGTTGAAGTCCGGGGGGCCACGGACGGATACCTGGATCCACTGACCTCGGGCAGGTCTTTCAATCCACCTGGATTTCAGGTGGGGAGAAGGGAGGCAATTTGGGTCGACACAAATAGCTTCCTGGACCCAAAACCCCATGGATACACGGACACGGACACTCACACGGACACGCACACGGACACTCATGGACTCTGACACGAACCGAAGGTTCGTGTCAGATAATAAGAAGGGAGGTTAGGTTAGGTTGGTTAGGTTAGGTTGGTTAAGTAGGTTGGTTGGTTAGGTTAGGTTGCTTAGGTTAGGTTGGTTAGGTTAGGTTGCTTAGGTTAGGTTGCTTAGGTTAGGTTGGTTAGGTTAGGTTGCTTAGGTTAGGTTGCTTAGGTTGATTAGGTTAGGTTGGTTGATTAGGTTAGGTTGCTTAGGTTGGTTAGGTTGCTTAAGTTGGTTAGGTTGCTAAGGCTGGTTAGGTTGCTTAGGTTGGTTGCTTAGGTTGGTTAGGTTGGTTGCTTAGGTTGGTTGGTTGGTTAGGTTAGGTTAGGTTAGGTTGGTTAGGTTAGGTTAGGTTTGTTAGGTTAGGTTAGGTTGGTTAGGTTATGTTGGTTAGGTTAGGTTGGTTAGGCTAGATTGGTTGGTTAGGTTGGTTGGTTAGGTTGGTTGGTTAGGTTAGGTTAGGTTAGGTTGGTTGGTAAGATTGGTTGGTTAGGTTGGTTGGTTAGGTTGGTTGGTTGGTTGGTTAGGTTAGGTTAGGTTGGTTGGTTAGGTTTGTTGGTTAGGTTAGATTGGTTGGTTAGGTTGGTTGGTTAGGTTGGTTGGTTAGGTTAGGTTAGGTTAGGTTAGGTTGGTTGGTAAGATTGGTTGGTTAGGTTGGTTGGTTAGGTTGGTTGGTTGGTTGGTTAGGTTAGGTTAGGTTGGTTAGGTTAGGTTGGTTAGGTTGGGTTGGGTTGGATGGTTAGGTTAGGTTGCTTAGGTTGGTTGATTAGGTTGGTTGGTTAGGTTGGTTGGTTGGTTAGGTTGGTTAGAATTAGAATTAGGTTAGAATTAGAATTAGGTTAGAATTTGAGGTTAGAATACAAGCATAATTATGGTTTAATAAGCAATTTAGATAATATGTAAGCTATATGTTGGTTAGGGTTGATTGGTTAGGGTATGTTGGTTAAGGTTGGTTATTTTGTGGTTGGTTAGGTGTAATATTTGTATTATTCCACCGACTGATATATATATATATATTTAAATATATATATATATATATATATATATATATATATATATATATATATATATATATATATATAATATATATATATATAATATCAGTCCAGCAACCATGATCATGGTCCAGGTTAATTTAGGCTAGGAAATAAGCTAGGTTTGGAGGGTTAGGTTAGGTTAGGTTATTTTAGGCTAGGAAATGGGCTATGTTTGTAGAAATAGTAATAGAAAGAGGGCTGTAATTGTAGGTAGCGTTTCCTATCACCGAATGCCTCTATTCACCTAGCAGTAAATAGGTATCCAGAAGTTAGTTAGTTAGGTTAGTTTAGATAAGGTTAGGTTAAGTTAATTTAGGTTAGGTTAGATTAGGTTAGGTTAGTTATTGCTAGGAAATAGGTTAGGTTTGTAGAAATAGAAATAGGGCTGTAATTGTTGGTAGCGTTTCCTATCACCGAATGCCTCTGTTCACCTAGCAGTAAATAGGTATCCAGGAGTACCTTGAGGTGCTTTCGGGGCTTAGCGTCTCCGCGGCCCGGTCGTCGACCAGGCCTCATGGTTGCTGGACTGATCAACAAGGCTGTTAGACGCGGCTGCTCGCAACCTGACGTATGAGTCACAGCCTGGTTGATCAGGAGTTAGTTAGGTTAGGTAAGGTTAGATTAGGTAAGGTTAGATTAGGTTAGGTTAGTTTTGGCTAGGAAATAGGCTAGGTTTGTAAAAATAGAAATAGAAAAGGGGCTGTAAATGTTGGTAGCGTTTCCTATCACCAAATGCCTCTGTTCACCCTAGCAGTAAGTAAGTATCCAGGAGTTAATTAGATTAGATTAGGTTAGGCTAGGAAATAGGCTAGATTTGTAGAAATAGAAATAGGGCTGTAATTGTTGGTAGCGTTTCCTATCACCGAATGCCTCTGTTCACCTAGCAGTAAATAGGTATCCAAGAGTTAGTTAGGTTAGGTTAGATTAGGTTAGGTTAGTTTAGGCTAGGAAATAGACTAGGTTTGTAGAAATAGAAATAGAAAAAGGGCTGTAATTGTTGGTAATCTTTCCTATCATCGAATGCCTCTGTTCACCTAGCAGTAAATAGGTATCCAAGAGTTAGTTAGGTTAGGTTAGATTAGGTTAGGTTAGTTTAGGCTAGGAAATAGACTAGGTTTGTAGAAATAGAAATAGAAAAAGGGCTGTAATTGTTGGTAATCTTTCCTATCATCGAATGCCTCTGTTCACCTAGCAGTAAATAGGTATCCAGGAGTACCTTGAGATGCTTCCTTGAGGTGCTTTCGGGGCTTAGCGTCCCCGCGGCCCGGTCGTCGACCAGGCCTCATGGTTGCTGGACTGATCAACAAGGCTGTTAGACGCGGCTGCTCGCAACCTGACGTATGAGTCACAGCATGGTTGATCAGGAGTTAGTTAGGTTAGGTTAGGTAAGGTTAGATTAGGTTAGGTTAGTTTTGGCTAGGAAATAGGCTAGGTTTGTAGAAATAGAAATAGAAAAAGGGATGTAATTCTTGGTAGCGTTTCCTATCACCGAATGCCTCTGTTCACCTAGCAGTAAGTAAGTATCCAGGAGTTAGTTAGGTTAGGTGAGGTGAGGTTAGGTTAGGTGAGGTTTAGGTTAGGTGAGGTGAGGTGAAGTGAGGTTTGGTGAGGTGAGGTGAGATTATGTTAAATGAGGAAAGGTGAGGTGAGGTGAGGTGAGGTGAGGTTAGGTGAGATTCGGTGAGGTGAGGTGAGGTGAGATTAGGTGAGTGAGGTGAGGTGAGTAGTAAGGTGAGGAGGTGAGGTGAGGTAGGTGAGTGAGGTGAGGTTAGGTTAGGTTAGGTTAGTTCAGACTAGGAAATAGACTAGGTTTGTAGAAATAGAAATGGAAAAAGGGCTGTAGTTGTTGGTAGTGTTTCCTATCACCGAATGCCTCTGTTCACCTAGCAGTAAGTAAGTATCCAGGAATTAGTTAGGTTAGGTTAGATTAGGTTAAGTTAGTTTAGGCTAGGAAATAGGCTAGGTTTGTAGAAATAGAAATAGGACTGTAATTGTTGGTAGCGCTTCCTATCACTGAATGTTTCTGTTCACCTAGCAGTAAATAGGTATCCAGGAGTTAGTTAGGTTAGGTTATGTTAGATTAGCTTAGGTTAGATTAGGTTAGGTTAGGTTAGATTAGGTTAGATTAGGTTAGGTTGGTTTAGGGTAGGTTTGTAGAAGTAGGGCTGTAATTGTTGGTAGCCTTTCCTATCACCGAATGCCTCTGTTCACCTAGCAGTAAATAGGTATCCAGGAGTTAGTTAGGTTAGGTTATGTTAGATTAGCTTAGGTTAGATTAGGTTAGGTTAGATTAGGTTTGGTTAGGTTAGGTTAGGTTAGATTAGGTTAGGTTGGTTTAGGGTAGGTTTGTAGAAGTAGGGCTGTAAATGTTAGTAGCCTTTCCTATCACCGAATGCCTCTGTTCACCTAGCAGTAAATAGGTATCCAGGAGTTAGTTAGGTTAGGTTATGTTAGATTAGCTTAGGTTAGGTTAGATTAGGTTAGGTTAGGTTAGATTAGGTTAGGTTGGTTTAGGGTAGGTTTGTAGAAGTAGGGCTGTAAATGTTAGTAGCCTTTCCTATCACCGAATGTATCTGTTCACCTAGCAGTAAATAGGTATCCAGGAGTTAGTTAGGTTAGGTTATGTTAGATTAGCTTAGGTTAGGTTAGATTAGGTTAGGTTAGGTTAGGTTAGATTAGGTTAGGTTGGTTTAGGGTAGGTTTGTAGAAGTAGGGCTGTAAATGTTAGTAGCCTTTCCTATCACCGAATGTCTCTGTTCACCTAGCAGTAAATAGGTATCCAGGAGTTAGTTAGGTTAGGTTATGTTAGATTAGCTTAGGTTAGGTTGGGTTAGGTTAGGTGAGGTTAGGTTAGGTTAGTTTAGACTAGGAAATAGACTAGGTTTGCAGAAATAGAAATAAAAATAGAAAAAGGGCTGTAGTTGTTGGTAGCCTTTCCTATCACCGAATGTCTCTGTTCACCTAGCAGTAAATAGGTATCCAGGAGTTAGTAAGCTAGCTACTTGGGGCGTGGTGAGTGAGTGAGGGTTAGTCACTGGTTGGACCTTGTGGGTGGTGGGTGTTGGAGACCACTATAAGCCTAACATGTATAAAGTGCCTGTCTGCCTGTCCCCCGACTCAATGATGTTACAATTATTGACTAAATGAAGCCTAAGAGAGCATATGCAAGGCCTAAGATGAGTCATTTGTCAGCAGCAACTTGTGCGAGATCAATGGCAGCGGTGGCATCCCAACATTTCTATTTTGGAGCAACAGTAGTAGTAGTAGTAGTAGTCCATTTGTTGTTGGTTAATTTGACTAAATAGTTGCAATAAGTACTATCATTAATGGAGAATTGGCTGCTATGTGTGAGTATCCTCCGCCTGCCTGCCCGCCGCAGTTACCAGTATCCTGACTCACTCACTCACTCACTCACATGTGATTACTTACTACTTGTATACAATAGCAACGGCCATACTACCTACCTACCTATCACCTTGAGAACACTGCGTCTCCTCCCATACATCTGTCAGGTTAAACACCGTTGACTTTGGTTAGTACTTGGATGGGTGACCTGCCTGGGAACACCAACTGCTGCTGCTGTTAGTATACATATTTGGGCAGTCTCTGTGGGTCAGTGTGTGTGTGTGTGTGTGTGTGTGTGTGTGTGTGTGTGTGTGTGTGTGTGTGTGTGTGTGTGTGTGTGTGTGTGTGTGTGTGTGTGTGTGTGTGTACAAGAATGTCGCACATGGAAATGTGTACATGCCATTTTAATAATAGTTTACCATCCATGTAGAAAACGTCTACCTATTTGGCAGTCCATTGTCTCTCTCTGCCGGCCGGCCGGCCTACCTACCTGCTAAAACTTGTTCATTCAATATGCTGTTGAATATCTATCTCCAGTGATCACTTACCCTTAATTCCTACATTATTAACCAAATGATCTCATTAACAAATCTTTACACATTTCAACCACCTACCTTCCTGCTAACATCAATCACAACAACTAATACACTCAACTCAGTCCCAAACACTTTTCTTATTCCTTCCTCAACACCTCGCCCTATATAACCTATCTTACAATATTAAATTGAAATACCTAACTGACAACCCCCCCCCCACCACCAACAACACCTCCCAAGGTAGCTCCTCAGGGCCCCTCTCCCCCTGCCCCCTCCCCCACCCCCCCCCCCCCCCACCACCACCACCAACAACACCTCCCAAGGTAGCTCCTCAGGGCCCCTCTCCCCCTCCCCCCCCCCCACCAACCCCCCCCCCTCCACCAACAACACCTCCCAAGGTAGCTCCTCAGGGCCCCTCTCCCCCACCATCTAACCCCCCCCCTATCCCCCATACCGCCCCCTCCATCCCCCCCCCCCCCAACACAGAAAATGGCGGCCACAACGCTATATTTAACCAGCCAAAACCTTCGGTCCTTGGCCTATGTGCTATTTATTCCTGAAATAAAACGAGGGAAAAAATTAATTATTAATTAATACATACTTTTAAACACACACACACACACACACACACATGTCAGTTAGCCTAAATTCTCCAATATTCATTCATAAAACTGCCTCACGGGACTGCAACCTTATCAAATAAAGCTGTCAGGTCTTTCTAACTGTCAACACAAATTAACAACTTCACATCTCAATCATTGCAACTGTTGATAAATAGACACTAACTAACCTTGCTATGAGATATAAATACAAGTGCCAAATTTGATTCAGAAGGCAACTCCAGCGTGGCCTAGTCGGATAGAACAAGTTCCTAATCCGGATAGACCTGCGTTCGAGCCTGTCGGAACGGTTGCAAGTACAGGGCACAGATTTCTCTGTGTGTCCCCTCCTGTAGGAGCATCAGTTTCGATAGATTCTCTGGATAGCCGAAGATTGATTGACCGACTCCTTGGAATGTGGGGAAGGGTTGAAGTCCGGGGGGCCACGGACGGATACCTGGATCCACTGACCTCGGGCAGGTCTTTCAATCCACCTGGATTTCAGGTGGGGAGAAGGGAGGCAATTTGGGTCGACACAAATAGCTTCCTGGACCCAAAACCCCATGGATACACGGACACGGACACTCACACGGACACGCACACGGACACTCATGGACTCTGACACGAACCGAAGGTTCGTGTCAGATAATAAGAAGGGAGGTTAGGTTAGGTTGGTTAGGTTAGGTTGGTTAAGTAGGTTGGTTGGTTAGGTTAGGTTGCTTAGGTTAGGTTGGTTAGGTTAGGTTGCTTAGGTTAGGTTGCTTAGGTTAGGTTGGTTAGGTTAGGTTGCTTAGGTTAGGTTGCTTAGGTTGATTAGGTTAGGTTGGTTGATTAGGTTAGGTTGCTTAGGTTGCTTAGGTTGGTTAGGTTGCTTAAGTTGGTTAGGTTGCTAAGGCTGGTTAGGTTGCTTAGGTTGGTTGCTTAGGTTGGTTAGGTTGGTTGCTTAGGTTGGTTGGTTGGTTAGGTTAGGTTAGGTTAGGTTGGTTAGGTTAGGTTAGGTTTGTTAGGTTAGGTTAGGTTGGTTAGGTTATGTTGGTTAGGTTAGGTTGGTTAGGCTAGATTGGTTGGTTAGGTTGGTTGGTTAGGTTGGTTGGTTAGGTTAGGTTAGGTTGGTTGGTAAGATTGGTTGGTTAGGTTGGTTGGTTAGGTTGGTTGGTTGGTTGGTTAGGTTAGGTTAGGTTGGTTGGTTAGGTTTGTTGGTTAGGTTAGATTGGTTGGTTAGGTTGGTTGGTTAGGTTGGTTGGTTAGGTTAGGTTAGGTTAGGTTAGGTTGGTTGGTAAGATTGGTTGGTTAGGTTGGTTGGTTAGGTTGGTTGGTTGGTTGGTTGGTTAGGTTAGGTTAGGTTGGTTAGGTTAGGTTGGTTAGGTTGGGTTGGGTTGGATGGTTAGGTTAGGTTGCTTAGGTTGGTTGATTAGGTTGGTTGGTTAGGTTGGTTGGTTGGTTAGGTTGGTTAGAATTAGAATTAGGTTAGAATTAGAATTAGGTTAGAATTTGAGGTTAGAATACAAGCATAATTATGGTTTAATAAGCAATTTAGATAATATGTAAGCTATATGTTGGTTAGGGTATGTTGGTTAAGGTTGGTTATTTTGTGGTTGGTTAGGTGTAATATTTGTATTATTCCACCGACTGATATATATATATATATATTAAATATATAATATATATATATATATATATATATATATATATATATATATATATATATATATATATATATATATATATATATCAGTCCAGCAACCATGATCATGGTCCAGGTTAATTTAGGCTAGGAAATAAGCTAGGTTTGGAGGGTTAGGTTAGGTTAGGTTATTTTAGGCTAGGAAATGGGCTATGTTTGTAGAAATAGTAATAGAAAGAGGGCTGTAATTGTAGGTAGCGTTTCCTATCACCGAATGCCTCTATTCACCTAGCAGTAAATAGGTATCCAGAAGTTAGTTAGTTAGGTTAGTTTAGATAAGGTTAGGTTAAGTTAATTTAGGTTAGGTTAGATTAGGTTAGGTTAGTTATTGCTAGGAAATAGGTTAGGTTTGTAGAAATAGAAATAGGGCTGTAATTGTTGGTAGCGTTTCCTATCACCGAATGCCTCTGTTCACCTAGCAGTAAATAGGTATCCAGGAGTACCTTGAGGTGCTTTCGGGGCTTAGCGTCTCCGCGGCCCGGTCGTCGACCAGGCCTCATGGTTGCTGGACTGATCAACAAGGCTGTTAGACGCGGCTGCTCGCAACCTGACGTATGAGTCACAGCCTGGTTGATCAGGAGTTAGTTAGGTTAGGTAAGGTTAGATTAGGTAAGGTTAGATTAGGTTAGGTTAGTTTTGGCTAGGAAATAGGCTAGGTTTGTAAAAATAGAAATAGAAAAGGGGCTGTAAATGTTGGTAGCGTTTCCTATCACCAAATGCCTCTGTTCACCCTAGCAGTAAGTAAGTATCCAGGAGTTAATTAGATTAGATTAGGTTAGGCTAGGAAATAGGCTAGATTTGTAGAAATAGAAATAGGGCTGTAATTGTTGGTAGCGTTTCCTATCACCGAATGCCTCTGTTCACCTAGCAGTAAATAGGTATCCAAGAGTTAGTTAGGTTAGGTTAGATTAGGTTAGGTTAGTTTAGGCTAGGAAATAGACTAGGTTTGTAGAAATAGAAATAGAAAAAGGGCTGTAATTGTTGGTAATCTTTCCTATCATCGAATGCCTCTGTTCACCTAGCAGTAAATAGGTATCCAAGAGTTAGTTAGGTTAGGTTAGATTAGGTTAGGTTAGTTTAGGCTAGGAAATAGACTAGGTTTGTAGAAATAGAAATAGAAAAAGGGCTGTAATTGTTGGTAATCTTTCCTATCATCGAATGCCTCTGTTCACCTAGCAGTAAATAGGTATCCAGGAGTACCTTGAGATGCTTCCTTGAGGTGCTTTCGGGGCTTAGCGTCCCCGCGGCCCGGTCGTCGACCAGGCCTCATGGTTGCTGGACTGATCAACAAGGCTGTTAGACGCGGCTGCTCGCAACCTGACGTATGAGTCACAGCATGGTTGATCAGGAGTTAGTTAGGTTAGGTTAGGTAAGGTTAGATTAGGTTAGGTTAGTTTTGGCTAGGAAATAGGCTAGGTTTGTAGAAATAGAAATAGAAAAAGGGATGTAATTCTTGGTAGCGTTTCCTATCACCGAATGCCTCTGTTCACCTAGCAGTAAGTAAGTATCCAGGAGTTAGTTAGGTTAGGTGAGGTGAGGTTAGGTTAGGTGAGGTTTAGGTTAGGTGAGGTGAGGTGAAGTGAGGTTTGGTGAGGTGAGGTGAGATTATGTTAAATGAGGAAAGGTGAGGTGAGGTGAGGTGAGGTGAGGTTAGGTGAGATTCGGTGAGGTGAGGTGAGGTGAGATTATGTTAGGTGAGGAAAGGTAAGGTGAGGTAAGGTGACGTGAGGTGAGGTGAGGTTAGGTTAGGTGAGGTTAGGTTAGGTTAGGTTAGGTTAGTTCAGACTAGGAAATAGACTAGGTTTGTAGAAATAGAAATGGAAAAAGGGCTGTAGTTGTTGGTAGTGTTTCCTATCACCGAATGCCTCTGTTCACCTAGCAGTAAGTAAGTATCCAGGAATTAGTTAGGTTAGGTTAGATTAGGTTAAGTTAGTTTAGGCTAGGAAATAGGCTAGGTTTGTAGAAATAGAAATAGGACTGTAATTGTTGGTAGCGCTTCCTATCACTGAATGTTTCTGTTCACCTAGCAGTAAATAGGTATCCAGGAGTTAGTTAGGTTAGGTTATGTTAGATTAGCTTAGGTTAGATTAGGTTAGGTTAGGTTAGATTAGGTTAGATTAGGTTAGGTTGGTTTAGGGTAGGTTTGTAGAAGTAGGGCTGTAATTGTTGGTAGCCTTTCCTATCACCGAATGCCTCTGTTCACCTAGCAGTAAATAGGTATCCAGGAGTTAGTTAGGTTAGGTTATGTTAGATTAGCTTAGGTTAGATTAGGTTAGGTTAGATTAGGTTTGGTTAGGTTAGGTTAGGTTAGATTAGGTTAGGTTGGTTTAGGGTAGGTTTGTAGAAGTAGGGCTGTAAATGTTAGTAGCCTTTCCTATCACCGAATGCCTCTGTTCACCTAGCAGTAAATAGGTATCCAGGAGTTAGTTAGGTTAGGTTATGTTAGATTAGCTTAGGTTAGGTTAGATTAGGTTAGGTTAGGTTAGATTAGGTTAGGTTGGTTTAGGGTAGGTTTGTAGAAGTAGGGCTGTAAATGTTAGTAGCCTTTCCTATCACCGAATGTATCTGTTCACCTAGCAGTAAATAGGTATCCAGGAGTTAGTTAGGTTAGGTTATGTTAGATTAGCTTAGGTTAGGTTAGATTAGGTTAGGTTAGGTTAGGTTAGATTAGGTTAGGTTGGTTTAGGGTAGGTTTGTAGAAGTAGGGCTGTAAATGTTAGTAGCCTTTCCTATCACCGAATGTCTCTGTTCACCTAGCAGTAAATAGGTATCCAGGAGTTAGTTAGGTTAGGTTATGTTAGATTAGCTTAGGTTAGGTTAGATTAGGTTAGGTTAGGTTAGGTTAGATTAGGTTAGGTTGGTTTAGGGTAGGTTTGTAGAAGTAGGGCTGTAATTGTTAGTAGCCTTTCCTATCACCGAATGTCTCTGTTCACCTAGCAGTAAATAGGTATCCAGGAGTTAGTTAGGTTAGGTTATGTTAGATTAGCTTAGGTTAGGTTGGGTTAGGTTAGGTGAGGTTAGGTTAGGTTAGTTTAGACTAGGAAATAGACTAGGTTTGCAGAAATAGAAATAAAAATAGAAAAAGGGCTGTAGTTGTTGGTAGCCTTTCCTATCACCGAATGTCTCTGTTCACCTAGCAGTAAATAGGTATCCAGGAGTTAGTAAGCTAGCTACTTGGGGCGTGGTGAGTGAGTGAGGGTTAGTCACTGGTTGGACCTTGTGGGGTGGTGGGTGTTGGAGACCACTATAAGCCTAACATGTATAAAGTGCCTGTCTGCCTGTCCCCCGACTCAATGATGTTACAATTATTGACTAAATGAAGCCTAAGAGAGCATATGCAAGGCCTAAGATGAGTCATTTGTCAGCAGCAACTTGTGCGAGATCAATGGCAGCGGTGGCATCCCAACATTTCTATTTTGGAGCAACAGTAGTAGTAGTAGTAGTAGTCCATTTGTTGTTGGTTAATTTGACTAAATAGTTGCAATAAGTACTATCATTAATGGAGAATTGGCTGCTATGTGTGAGTATCCTCCGCCTGCCTGCCCGCCGCAGTTACCAGTATCCTGACTCACTCACTCACTCACTCACATGTGATTACTTACTACTTGTATACAATAGCAACGGCCATACTACCTACCTACCTATCACCTTGAGAACACTGCGTCTCCTCCCATACATCTGTCAGGTTAAACACCGTTGACTTTGGTTAGTACTTGGATGGGTGACCTGCCTGGGAACACCAACTGCTGCTGCTGTTAGTATACATATTTGGGCAGTCTCTGTGGGTCAGTGTGTGTGTGTGTGTGTGTGTGTGTGTGTGTGTGTGTGTGTGTGTGTGTGTGTGTGTGTGTGTGTGTGTGTGTGTGTGTGTGTGTGTGTGTGTGTGTGTGTGTGTGTGTGTGTACAAGAATGTCGCACATGGAAATGTGTACATGCCATTTTAATAATAGTTTACCATCCATGTAGAAAACGTCTACCTATTTGGCAGTCCATTGTCTCTCTCTGCCGGCCGGCCGGCCTACCTACCTGCTAAAACTTGTTCATTCAATATGCTGTTGAATATCTATCTCCAGTGATCACTTACCCTTAATTCCTACATTATTAACCAAATGATCTCATTAACAAATCTTTACACATTTCAACCACCTACCTTCCTGCTAACATCAATCACAACAACTAATACACTCAACTCAGTCCCAAACACTTTTCTTATTCCTTCCTCAACACCTCGCCCTATATAACCTATCTTACAATATTAAATTGAAATACCTAACTGACAACCCCCCCCCCACCACCAACAACACCTCCCAAGGTAGCTCCTCAGGGCCCCTCTCCCCCTGCCCCCTCCCCCACCAACCCCCCCCCCCACCACCACCACCAACAACACCTCCCAAGGTAGCTCCTCAGGGCCCCTCTCCCCCTCCCCCCTCCCCCACCAACCCCCCCCCCCTCCACCAACAACACCTCCCAAGGTAGCTCCTCAGGGCCCCTCTCCCCCACCATCTAACCCCCCCCCCTATCCCCCATACCGCCCCCTCCATCCCCCCCCCCCCAACACAGAAAATGGCGGCCACAACGCTATATTTAACCAGCCAAAACCTTCGGTCCTTGGCCTATGTGCTATTTATTCCTGAAATAAAACGAGGGAAAAAATTAATTATTAATTAATACATACTTTTAAACACACACACACACACACACACACATGTCAGTTAGCCTAAATTCTCCAATATTCATTCATAAAACTGCCTCACGGGACTGCAACCTTATCAAATAAAGCTGTCAGGTCTTTCTAACTGTCAACACAAATTAACAACTTCACATCTCAATCATTGCAACTGTTGATAAATAGACACTAACTAACCTTGCTATGAGATATAAATACAAGTGCCAAATTTGATTCAGAAGGCAACTCCAGCGTGGCCTAGTCGGATAGAACAAGTTCCTAATCCGGATAGACCTGCGTTCGAGCCTGTCGGAACGGTTGCAAGTACAGGGCACAGATTTCTCTGTGTGTCCCCTCCTGTAGGAGCATCAGTTTCGATAGATTCTCTGGATAGCCGAAGATTGATTGACCGACTCCTTGGAATGTGGGGAAGGGTTGAAGTCCGGGGGGCCACGGACGGATACCTGGATCCACTGACCTCGGGCAGGTCTTTCAATCCACCTGGATTTCAGGTGGGGAGAAGGGAGGCAATTTGGGTCGACACAAATAGCTTCCTGGACCCAAAACCCCATGGATACACGGACACGGACACTCACACGGACACGCACACGGACACTCATGGACTCTGACACGAACCGAAGGTTCGTGTCAGATAATAAGAAGGGAGGTTAGGTTAGGTTGGTTAGGTTAGGTTGGTTAAGTAGGTTGGTTGGTTAGGTTAGGTTGCTTAGGTTAGGTTGGTTAGGTTAGGTTGCTTAGGTTAGGTTGCTTAGGTTAGGTTGGTTAGGTTAGGTTGCTTAGGTTAGGTTGCTTAGGTTGATTAGGTTAGGTTGGTTGATTAGGTTAGGTTGCTTAGGTTGGTTAGGTTGCTTAAGTTGGTTAGGTTGCTAAGGCTGGTTAGGTTGCTTAGGTTGGTTGCTTAGGTTGGTTAGGTTGGTTGCTTAGGTTGGTTGGTTGGTTAGGTTAGGTTAGGTTAGGTTGGTTAGGTTAGGTTAGGTTTGTTAGGTTAGGTTAGGTTGGTTAGGTTATGTTGGTTAGGTTAGGTTGGTTAGGCTAGATTGGTTGGTTAGGTTGGTTGGTTAGGTTGGTTGGTTAGGTTAGGTTAGGTTAGGTTGGTTGGTAAGATTGGTTGGTTAGGTTGGTTGGTTAGGTTGGTTGGTTGGTTGGTTAGGTTAGGTTAGGTTGGTTGGTTAGGTTTGTTGGTTAGGTTAGATTGGTTGGTTAGGTTGGTTGGTTAGGTTGGTTGGTTAGGTTAGGTTAGGTTAGGTTAGGTTGGTTGGTAAGATTGGTTGGTTAGGTTGGTTGGTTAGGTTGGTTGGTTGGTTGGTTGGTTAGGTTAGGTTGGTTAGGTTAGGTTGGTTAGGTTGGGTTGGGTTGGATGGTTAGGTTAGGTTGCTTAGGTTGGTTGATTAGGTTGGTTGGTTAGGTTGGTTGGTTGGTTAGGTTGGTTAGAATTAGAATTAGGTTAGAATTAGAATTAGGTTAGAATTTGAGGTTAGAATACAAGCATAATTATGGTTTAATAAGCAATTTAGATAATATGTAAGCTATATGTTGGTTAGGGTTGATTGGTTAGGGTATGTTGGTTAAGGTTGGTTATTTTGTGGTTGGTTAGGTGTAATATTTGTATTATTCCACCGACTGATATATATATATATATTTAAATATATATATATATATATATATATATATATATATATATATATATATATATATATATATATATATATATATATATATATATATATATATCAGTCCAGCAACCATGATCATGGTCCAGGTTAATTTAGGCTAGGAAATAAGCTAGGTTTGGAGGGTTAGGTTAGGTTAGGTTATTTTAGGCTAGGAAATGGGCTATGTTTGTAGAAATAGTAATAGAAAGAGGGCTGTAATTGTAGGTAGCGTTTCCTATCACCGAATGCCTCTATTCACCTAGCAGTAAATAGGTATCCAGAAGTTAGTTAGTTAGGTTAGTTTAGATAAGGTTAGGTTAAGTTAATTTAGGTTAGGTTAGATTAGGTTAGGTTAGTTATTGCTAGGAAATAGGTTAGGTTTGTAGAAATAGAAATAGGGCTGTAATTGTTGGTAGCGTTTCCTATCACCGAATGCCTCTGTTCACCTAGCAGTAAATAGGTATCCAGGAGTACCTTGAGGTGCTTTCGGGGCTTAGCGTCTCCGCGGCCCGGTCGTCGACCAGGCCTCATGGTTGCTGGACTGATCAACAAGGCTGTTAGACGCGGCTGCTCGCAACCTGACGTATGAGTCACAGCCTGGTTGATCAGGAGTTAGTTAGGTTAGGTAAGGTTAGATTAGGTAAGGTTAGATTAGGTTAGGTTAGTTTTGGCTAGGAAATAGGCTAGGTTTGTAAAAATAGAAATAGAAAAGGGGCTGTAAATGTTGGTAGCGTTTCCTATCACCAAATGCCTCTGTTCACCCTAGCAGTAAGTAAGTATCCAGGAGTTAATTAGATTAGATTAGGTTAGGCTAGGAAATAGGCTAGATTTGTAGAAATAGAAATAGGGCTGTAATTGTTGGTAGCGTTTCCTATCACCGAATGCCTCTGTTCACCTAGCAGTAAATAGGTATCCAAGAGTTAGTTAGGTTAGGTTAGATTAGGTTAGGTTAGTTTAGGCTAGGAAATAGACTAGGTTTGTAGAAATAGAAATAGAAAAAGGGCTGTAATTGTTGGTAATCTTTCCTATCATCGAATGCCTCTGTTCACCTAGCAGTAAATAGGTATCCAAGAGTTAGTTAGGTTAGGTTAGATTAGGTTAGGTTAGTTTAGGCTAGGAAATAGACTAGGTTTGTAGAAATAGAAATAGAAAAAGGGCTGTAATTGTTGGTAATCTTTCCTATCATCGAATGCCTCTGTTCACCTAGCAGTAAATAGGTATCCAGGAGTACCTTGAGATGCTTCCTTGAGGTGCTTTCGGGGCTTAGCGTCCCCGCGGCCCGGTCGTCGACCAGGCCTCATGGTTGCTGGACTGATCAACAAGGCTGTTAGACGCGGCTGCTCGCAACCTGACGTATGAGTCACAGCATGGTTGATCAGGAGTTAGTTAGGTTAGGTTAGGTAAGGTTAGATTAGGTTAGGTTAGTTTTGGCTAGGAAATAGGCTAGGTTTGTAGAAATAGAAATAGAAAAAGGGATGTAATTCTTGGTAGCGTTTCCTATCACCGAATGCCTCTGTTCACCTAGCAGTAAGTAAGTATCCAGGAGTTAGTTAGGTTAGGTGAGGTGAGGTTAGGTTAGGTGAGGTTTAGGTTAGGTGAGGTGAGGTGAAGTGAGGTTTGGTGAGGTGAGGTGAGATTATGTTAAATGAGGAAAGGTGAGGTGAGGTGAGGTGAGGTGAGGTTAGGTGAGATTCGGTGAGGTGAGGTGAGGTGAGATTATGTTAGGTGAGGTGGTGAGGTAGTAGGTGAGTGAGGTGAGGTGAGGTTAGGTGATGAGGTGAGGTTAGGTTAGGTTAGGTTAGTTCAGACTAGGAAATAGACTAGGTTTGTAGAAATAGAAATGGAAAAAGGGCTGTAGTTGTTGGTAGTGTTTCCTATCACCGAATGCCTCTGTTCACCTAGCAGTAAGTAAGTATCCAGGAATTAGTTAGGTTAGGTTAGATTAGGTTAAGTTAGTTTAGGCTAGGAAATAGGCTAGGTTTGTAGAAATAGAAATAGGACTGTAATTGTTGGTAGCGCTTCCTATCACTGAATGTTTCTGTTCACCTAGCAGTAAATAGGTATCCAGGAGTTAGTTAGGTTAGGTTATGTTAGATTAGCTTAGGTTAGATTAGGTTAGGTTAGGTTAGATTAGGTTAGATTAGGTTAGGTTGGTTTAGGGTAGGTTTGTAGAAGTAGGGCTGTAATTGTTGGTAGCCTTTCCTATCACCGAATGCCTCTGTTCACCTAGCAGTAAATAGGTATCCAGGAGTTAGTTAGGTTAGGTTATGTTAGATTAGCTTAGGTTAGATTAGGTTAGGTTAGATTAGGTTTGGTTAGGTTAGGTTAGGTTAGATTAGGTTAGGTTGGTTTAGGGTAGGTTTGTAGAAGTAGGGCTGTAAATGTTAGTAGCCTTTCCTATCACCGAATGCCTCTGTTCACCTAGCAGTAAATAGGTATCCAGGAGTTAGTTAGGTTAGGTTATGTTAGATTAGCTTAGGTTAGGTTAGATTAGGTTAGGTTAGGTTAGATTAGGTTAGGTTGGTTTAGGGTAGGTTTGTAGAAGTAGGGCTGTAAATGTTAGTAGCCTTTCCTATCACCGAATGTATCTGTTCACCTAGCAGTAAATAGGTATCCAGGAGTTAGTTAGGTTAGGTTATGTTAGATTAGCTTAGGTTAGGTTAGATTAGGTTAGGTTAGGTTAGGTTAGATTAGGTTAGGTTGGTTTAGGGTAGGTTTGTAGAAGTAGGGCTGTAATTGTTAGTAGCCTTTCCTATCACCGAATGTCTCTGTTCACCTAGCAGTAAATAGGTATCCAGGAGTTAGTTAGGTTAGGTTATGTTAGATTAGCTTAGGTTAGGTTGGGTTAGGTTAGGTGAGGTTAGGTTAGGTTAGTTTAGACTAGGAAATAGACTAGGTTTGCAGAAATAGAAATAAAAATAGAAAAAGGGCTGTAGTTGTTGGTAGCCTTTCCTATCACCGAATGTCTCTGTTCACCTAGCAGTAAATAGGTATCCAGGAGTTAGTAAGCTAGCTACTTGGGGCGTGGTGAGTGAGTGAGGGTTAGTCACTGGTTGGACCTTGTGGGGTGGTGGGTGTTGGAGACCACTATAAGCCTAACATGTATAAAGTGCCTGTCTGCCTGTCCCCCGACTCAATGATGTTACAATTATTGACTAAATGAAGCCTAAGAGAGCATATGCAAGGCCTAAGATGAGTCATTTGTCAGCAGCAACTTGTGCGAGATCAATGGCAGCGGTGGCATCCCAACATTTCTATTTTGGAGCAACAGTAGTAGTAGTAGTAGTAGTCCATTTGTTGTTGGTTAATTTGACTAAATAGTTGCAATAAGTACTATCATTAATGGAGAATTGGCTGCTATGTGTGAGTATCCTCCGCCTGCCTGCCCGCCGCAGTTACCAGTATCCTGACTCACTCACTCACTCACTCACATGTGATTACTTACTACTTGTATACAATAGCAACGGCCATACTACCTACCTACCTATCACCTTGAGAACACTGCGTCTCCTCCCATACATCTGTCAGGTTAAACACCGTTGACTTTGGTTAGTACTTGGATGGGTGACCTGCCTGGGAACACCAACTGCTGCTGCTGTTAGTATACATATTTGGGCAGTCTCTGTGGGTCAGTGTGTGTGTGTGTGTGTGTGTGTGTGTGTGTGTGTGTGTGTGTGTGTGTGTGTGTGTGTGTGTGTGTGTGTGTGTGTGTGTGTGTGTGTGTGTGTGTGTGTGTGTACAAGAATGTCGCACATGGAAATGTGTACATGCCATTTTAATAATAGTTTACCATCCATGTAGAAAACGTCTACCTATTTGGCAGTCCATTGTCTCTCTCTGCCGGCCGGCCTACCTACCTGCTAAAACTTGTTCATTCAATATGCTGTTGAATATCTATCTCCAGTGATCACTTACCCTTAATTCCTACATTATTAACCAAATGATCTCATTAACAAATCTTTACACATTTCAACCACCTACCTTCCTGCTAACATCAATCACAACAACTAATACACTCAACTCAGTCCCAAACACTTTTCTTATTCCTTCCTCAACACCTCGCCCTATATAACCTATCTTACAATATTAAATTGAAATACCTAACTGACAACCCCCCCCCCACCACCAACAACACCTCCCAAGGTAGCTCCTCAGGGCCCCTCTCCCCCTGCCCCCTCCCCCACCAACCCCCCCCCCCCCACCACACCACCAACAACACCTCCCAAGGTAGCTCCTCAGGGCCCCTCTCCCCCCCCCCCTCCCCCACCAACCCCCCCCCCCTCCACCAACAACACCTCCCAAGGTAGCTCCTCAGGGCCCCTCTCCCCCACCATCTAACCCCCCCCCCTATCCCCCATACCGCCCCCTCCATCCCCCCCCCCCCCAACACAGAAAATGGCGGCCACAACGCTATATTTAACCAGCCAAAACCTTCGGTCCTTGGCCTATGTGCTATTTATTCCTGAAATAAAACGAGGGAAAAAATTAATTATTAATTAATACATACTTTTAAACACACACACACACACACACACACATGTCAGTTAGCCTAAATTCTCCAATATTCATTCATAAAACTGCCTCACGGGACTGCAACCTTATCAAATAAAGCTGTCAGGTCTTTCTAACTGTCAACACAAATTAACAACTTCACATCTCAATCATTGCAACTGTTGATAAATAGACACTAACTAACCTTGCTATGAGATATAAATACAAGTGCCAAATTTGATTCAGAAGGCAACTCCAGCGTGGCCTAGTCGGATAGAACAAGTTCCTAATCCGGATAGACCTGCGTTCGAGCCTGTCGGAACGGTTGCAAGTACAGGGCACAGATTTCTCTGTGTGTCCCCTCCTGTAGGAGCATCAGTTTCGATAGATTCTCTGGATAGCCGAAGATTGATTGACCGACTCCTTGGAATGTGGGGAAGGGTTGAAGTCCGGGGGGCCACGGACGGATACCTGGATCCACTGACCTCGGGCAGGTCTTTCAATCCACCTGGATTTCAGGTGGGGAGAAGGGAGGCAATTTGGGTCGACACAAATAGCTTCCTGGACCCAAAACCCCATGGATACACGGACACGGACACTCACACGGACACGCACACGGACACTCATGGACTCTGACACGAACCGAAGGTTCGTGTCAGATAATAAGAAGGGAGGTTAGGTTAGGTTGGTTAGGTTAGGTTGGTTAAGTAGGTTGGTTGGTTAGGTTAGGTTGCTTAGGTTAGGTTGGTTAGGTTAGGTTGCTTAGGTTAGGTTGCTTAGGTTAGGTTGGTTAGGTTAGGTTGCTTAGGTTAGGTTGCTTAGGTTGATTAGGTTAGGTTGGTTGATTAGGTTAGGTTGCTTAGGTTGCTTAGGTTGGTTAGGTTGCTTAAGTTGGTTAGGTTGCTAAGGCTGGTTAGGTTGCTTAGGTTGGTTGCTTAGGTTGGTTAGGTTGGTTGCTTAGGTTGGTTGGTTGGTTAGGTTAGGTTAGGTTAGGTTGGTTAGGTTAGGTTAGGTTTGTTAGGTTAGGTTAGGTTGGTTAGGTTATGTTGGTTAGGTTAGGTTGGTTAGGCTAGATTGGTTGGTTAGGTTGGTTGGTTAGGTTGGTTGGTTAGGTTAGGTTAGGTTGGTTGGTAAGATTGGTTGGTTAGGTTGGTTGGTTAGGTTGGTTGGTTGGTTGGTTAGGTTAGGTTAGGTTGGTTGGTTAGGTTTGTTGGTTAGGTTAGATTGGTTGGTTAGGTTGGTTGGTTAGGTTGGTTGGTTAGGTTAGGTTAGGTTAGGTTAGGTTGGTTGGTAAGATTGGTTGGTTAGGTTGGTTGGTTAGGTTGGTTGGTTGGTTGGTTGGTTAGGTTAGGTTAGGTTGGTTAGGTTAGGTTGGTTAGGTTGGGTTGGGTTGGATGGTTAGGTTAGGTTGCTTAGGTTGGTTGATTAGGTTGGTTGGTTAGGTTGGTTGGTTG
The DNA here is from genome assembly GCF_040958095.1 of Procambarus clarkii. Lineage (NCBI taxonomy): Eukaryota > Metazoa > Arthropoda > Malacostraca > Decapoda > Cambaridae > Procambarus > Procambarus clarkii. The sequence continues at coordinate 9,352,203 of NC_091187.1, forward strand.
GTTAGGTTGGTTAGAATTAGAATTAGGTTAGAATTAGAATTAGGTTAGAATTTGAGGTTAGAATACAAGCATAATTATGGTTTAATAAGCAATTTAGATAATATGTAAGCTATATGTTGGTTAGGGTATGTTGGTTAAGGTTGGTTATTTTGTGGTTGGTTAGGTGTAATATTTGTATTATTCCACCGACTGATATATATATATATATATTTAAATATATATATATATATATATATATATATATATATATATATATATATATATATATATATATATATATATATATATATCAGTCCAGCAACCATGATCATGGTCCAGGTTAATTTAGGCTAGGAAATAAGCTAGGTTTGGAGGGTTAGGTTAGGTTAGGTTATTTTAGGCTAGGAAATGGGCTATGTTTGTAGAAATAGTAATAGAAAGAGGGCTGTAATTGTAGGTAGCGTTTCCTATCACCGAATGCCTCTATTCACCTAGCAGTAAATAGGTATCCAGAAGTTAGTTAGTTAGGTTAGTTTAGATAAGGTTAGGTTAAGTTAATTTAGGTTAGGTTAGATTAGGTTAGGTTAGTTATTGCTAGGAAATAGGTTAGGTTTGTAGAAATAGAAATAGGGCTGTAATTGTTGGTAGCGTTTCCTATCACCGAATGCCTCTGTTCACCTAGCAGTAAATAGGTATCCAGGAGTACCTTGAGGTGCTTTCGGGGCTTAGCGTCTCCGCGGCCCGGTCGTCGACCAGGCCTCATGGTTGCTGGACTGATCAACAAGGCTGTTAGACGCGGCTGCTCGCAACCTGACGTATGAGTCACAGCCTGGTTGATCAGGAGTTAGTTAGGTTAGGTAAGGTTAGATTAGGTAAGGTTAGATTAGGTTAGGTTAGTTTTGGCTAGGAAATAGGCTAGGTTTGTAAAAATAGAAATAGAAAAGGGGCTGTAAATGTTGGTAGCGTTTCCTATCACCAAATGCCTCTGTTCACCCTAGCAGTAAGTAAGTATCCAGGAGTTAATTAGATTAGATTAGGTTAGGCTAGGAAATAGGCTAGATTTGTAGAAATAGAAATAGGGCTGTAATTGTTGGTAGCGTTTCCTATCACCGAATGCCTCTGTTCACCTAGCAGTAAATAGGTATCCAAGAGTTAGTTAGGTTAGGTTAGATTAGGTTAGGTTAGTTTAGGCTAGGAAATAGACTAGGTTTGTAGAAATAGAAATAGAAAAAGGGCTGTAATTGTTGGTAATCTTTCCTATCATCGAATGCCTCTGTTCACCTAGCAGTAAATAGGTATCCAAGAGTTAGTTAGGTTAGGTTAGATTAGGTTAGGTTAGTTTAGGCTAGGAAATAGACTAGGTTTGTAGAAATAGAAATAGAAAAAGGGCTGTAATTGTTGGTAATCTTTCCTATCATCGAATGCCTCTGTTCACCTAGCAGTAAATAGGTATCCAGGAGTACCTTGAGATGCTTCCTTGAGGTGCTTTCGGGGCTTAGCGTCCCCGCGGCCCGGTCGTCGACCAGGCCTCATGGTTGCTGGACTGATCAACAAGGCTGTTAGACGCGGCTGCTCGCAACCTGACGTATGAGTCACAGCATGGTTGATCAGGAGTTAGTTAGGTTAGGTTAGGTAAGGTTAGATTAGGTTAGGTTAGTTTTGGCTAGGAAATAGGCTAGGTTTGTAGAAATAGAAATAGAAAAAGGGATGTAATTCTTGGTAGCGTTTCCTATCACCGAATGCCTCTGTTCACCTAGCAGTAAGTAAGTATCCAGGAGTTAGTTAGGTTAGGTGAGGTGAGGTTAGGTTAGGTGAGGTTTAGGTTAGGTGAGGTGAGGTGAAGTGAGGTTTGGTGAGGTGAGGTGAGATTATGTTAAATGAGGAAAGGTGAGGTGAGGTGAGGTGAGGTGAGGTTAGGTGAGATTCGGTGAGGTGAGGTGAGGTGAGATTATGTTAGGTGAGGAAAGGTAAGGTGAGGTAAGGTGACGTGAGGTGAGGTGAGGTTAGGTTAGGTGAGGTTAGGTTAGGTTAGGTTAGGTTAGTTCAGACTAGGAAATAGACTAGGTTTGTAGAAATAGAAATGGAAAAAGGGCTGTAGTTGTTGGTAGTGTTTCCTATCACCGAATGCCTCTGTTCACCTAGCAGTAAGTAAGTATCCAGGAATTAGTTAGGTTAGGTTAGATTAGGTTAAGTTAGTTTAGGCTAGGAAATAGGCTAGGTTTGTAGAAATAGAAATAGGACTGTAATTGTTGGTAGCGCTTCCTATCACTGAATGTTTCTGTTCACCTAGCAGTAAATAGGTATCCAGGAGTTAGTTAGGTTAGGTTATGTTAGATTAGCTTAGGTTAGATTAGGTTAGGTTAGGTTAGATTAGGTTAGATTAGGTTAGGTTGGTTTAGGGTAGGTTTGTAGAAGTAGGGCTGTAATTGTTGGTAGCCTTTCCTATCACCGAATGCCTCTGTTCACCTAGCAGTAAATAGGTATCCAGGAGTTAGTTAGGTTAGGTTATGTTAGATTAGCTTAGGTTAGATTAGGTTAGGTTAGATTAGGTTTGGTTAGGTTAGGTTAGGTTAGATTAGGTTAGGTTGGTTTAGGGTAGGTTTGTAGAAGTAGGGCTGTAAATGTTAGTAGCCTTTCCTATCACCGAATGCCTCTGTTCACCTAGCAGTAAATAGGTATCCAGGAGTTAGTTAGGTTAGGTTATGTTAGATTAGCTTAGGTTAGGTTAGATTAGGTTAGGTTAGGTTAGATTAGGTTAGGTTGGTTTAGGGTAGGTTTGTAGAAGTAGGGCTGTAAATGTTAGTAGCCTTTCCTATCACCGAATGTATCTGTTCACCTAGCAGTAAATAGGTATCCAGGAGTTAGTTAGGTTAGGTTATGTTAGATTAGCTTAGGTTAGGTTAGATTAGGTTAGGTTAGGTTAGGTTAGATTAGGTTAGGTTGGTTTAGGGTAGGTTTGTAGAAGTAGGGCTGTAAATGTTAGTAGCCTTTCCTATCACCGAATGTCTCTGTTCACCTAGCAGTAAATAGGTATCCAGGAGTTAGTTAGGTTAGGTTATGTTAGATTAGCTTAGGTTAGGTTAGATTAGGTTAGGTTAGGTTAGGTTAGATTAGGTTAGGTTGGTTTAGGGTAGGTTTGTAGAAGTAGGGCTGTAATTGTTAGTAGCCTTTCCTATCACCGAATGTCTCTGTTCACCTAGCAGTAAATAGGTATCCAGGAGTTAGTTAGGTTAGGTTATGTTAGATTAGCTTAGGTTAGGTTGGGTTAGGTTAGGTGAGGTTAGGTTAGGTTAGTTTAGACTAGGAAATAGACTAGGTTTGCAGAAATAGAAATAAAAATAGAAAAAGGGCTGTAGTTGTTGGTAGCCTTTCCTATCACCGAATGTCTCTGTTCACCTAGCAGTAAATAGGTATCCAGGAGTTAGTAAGCTAGCTACTTGGGGGCGTGGTGAGTGAGTGAGGGTTAGTCCACTGGTTGGACCTTGTGGGGTTGTGGGTGTTGGAGGACCACTATAAGCCTAACATGTATAAAGTGCCTGTCTGCCTGTCCCCCGACTCAATGATGTTACAATTATTGACTAAATGAAGCCTAAGAGAGCATATGCAAGGCCTAAGATGAGTCATTTGTCAGCAGCAACTTGTGCGAGATCAATGGCAGCGGTGGCATCCCAACATTTCTATTTTGGAGCAACAGTAGTAGTAGTAGTAGTAGTCAATTTGTTGTTGGTTAATTTGACTAAATAGTTGCAATAAGTACTATCATTAATGGAGAATTGGCTGCTATGTGTGAGTATCCTCCGCCTGCCTGCCCGCCGCAGTTACCAGTATCCTGACTCACTCACTCACTCACCACATGTGATTACTTACTACTTGTATACATAGCAACGGCCATACTACCTACCTACCTATCACCTTGAGAACACCTGCGTCTCCTCCCATACATCTGTCAGGTTTAAACACCGTTGACTTTGGTTAGTACTTGGATTGGTGACCTGCCTGTGGAACACCAACTGCTGCTGCTGTTTAGTATACATATTTGGGCAGTCTCTGTGGGTCGTGTTGTGTGTGTGTGTGTGTGTGTGTGTGTGTGTGTGTGTGTGTGTGTGTGTGTGTGTGTGTGTGTGTGTGTGTGGTGTGTGTGTGTGTGTGTGTGTGTGTGTGTGTGTTGTGTACAAGAATGTCGCACATGGAAATGTGTACATTCCATTTTAATAATAGTTTACCATCCATGTAGAAAACGTCTACCTATTTGGCAGGTCCATTGTCTCTCTCTGCCGGCCGGCCGCCTACCTACCTGCTAAAACTTGTTCATTCAATATGCTGTTGAATATCTATCTCCAGTGATCACTTACCCTTATTCCTACATTATTAACCAAAATGATCTCATTAACAAATCTTTACACATTTCAACCACCTACCTTCCTGCTAACATCAATCACAACAACTAATACACTCAACTCAGTCCCAAACACTTTTCTTATTCCTTCCTCAACACCTCGCCCTATATAACCTATCTTACAATATTAAATTGAAATACCTAACTGACAACCCCCCCCCCCACCACCAACAACACCTCCCAAGGTAGCTCCTCAGGGCCCCTCTCCCCCTGCCCCCTCCACCCACCAACCCCCCCCCCCCCACCACCACCACCAACAACACCTCCCAGGGTAGCTCCTCAGGGCCCCTCTCCCCCTGCCCCCCTCCCCCACCAACCCCCCCCCCCTCCACCAACAACACCTCCCAAGGTAGCTCCTCAGGGCCCCTCTCCCCCACCATCTAACCCCCCCCCCTATCCCCATACCGCCCCCTCCATCCCCCCCCCCCCCCAACACAGAAAATGGCGGCCACAACGCTATATTTAACCAGCCAAAAACCTTCGTCCTTGGCCTATGTGCTATTTATTCCTGAAATAAAACGAGGGAAAAAAAATTAATTATTAATTAATACATACTTTTAAACACACCACAACACACACACACACACACACATGTACAGTTAGCCTAAATTCTCCAATATTCATTCATAAAACTGCCTCACGGGACTGCAACCTTATCAAATAAAGCTGTCAGGTCTTTCTAACTGTCAACACAAATTAACAACTTCACATCTCAATCATTGCAACTGTTGATAAATAGACACTAACTACCTTGTCTATGAGATATAAATACAAGTGCCAAATTTGATTCAGAAGGCAACTCCAGCGTGGCCTAGTCGGATAGAACAAGTTCCTAATCCGGATAGACCTGCGTTCGAGCCTGTCGGAACGGTTGCAAGTACAGGGCACAGATTTCTCTGTGTGTCCCCTCCTGTAGGAGCATCAGTTTCGATAGATTCTCTGGATAGCCGAAGATTGATTGACCGACCTCCTTGGAATGTGGGGAAGGGTTGAAGTCCGGGGGGCCACGGACGGATACCTGATCCCACTGACCTCGGGCAGGTCTTTCAATCCACCTGGATTTCAGGTGGGGAGAAGGGAGGCAATTTGGGTCGACACAAAATAGCTTCCTGGACCCAAAACCCCATGGATACACGGACACGGACACTCACACGGACACGCACACGGACACTCATGGACTCTGACACGAACCGAAGGTTCGTGTCAGATAATAAGAAGGGAGGTTAGGTTAGGTTGGTTAGGTTAGGTTGGTTAAGTAGGTTGGTTGGTTAGGTTAGGTTGCTTAGGTTAGGTTGGTTAGGTTAGGTGCTTAGGTTAGGTTGCTTAGGAGTTTAGGTTGGTTAGGTTAGGTTGCTTAGGTTAGGTTGCTTAGGTTGATTAGGTTAGGTTGGTTGATTAGGTTAGGTTGCTTAGGTTGCTTAGGTTGGTTAGGTTGCTTAAGTTGGTTAGGTTGCTAAGGCTGGTTAGGTTGCTTAGGTTGGTTGCTTAGGTTGGTTAGGTTGGTTGCTTAGGTTGGTTGGTTGGTTAGGTTAGGTTAGGTTAGGTTGGTTAGGTTAGGTTAGGTTTGTTAGGTTAGGTTAGGTTGGTTAGGTTATGTTGGTTAGGTTAGGTTGGTTAGGCTAGATTGGTTGGTTAGGTTGGTTGGTTAGGTTGGTTGGTTAGGTTAGGTTAGGTTAGGTTGGTTGGTAAGATTGGTTGGTTAGGTTGGTTGGTTAGGTTGGTTGGTTGGTTGGTTAGGTTAGGTTAGGTTGGTTGTTAGGTTTGTTGGTTAGGTTAGATTGGTTGTTAGGTTGGTTGGTTAGGTTGGTTGGTTAGGTTAGGTTAGGTTAGGTTAGGTTGGTTGGTAAGATTGGTTGGTTAGGTTGGTTGGTTAGGTTGGTTGGTTGGTTGGTTGGTTAGGTTAGGTTAGGTTGGTTAGGTTAGGTTGGTTAGGTTGGGTTGGGTTGGATGGTTAGGTTAGGTTGCTTAGGTTGGTTGATTAGGTTGGTTGGTTAGGTTGGTTGGTTTGGTTAGGTTGGTTAGAATTAGAATTAGGTTAGAATTAGAATTAGGTTAGAATTTTGAGGTTAGAATACAAGCATAATTATGGTTTAATAAGCAATTTAGATAATATGTAAGCTATATGTTGGTTAGGGTTGATTGGTTAGGGTATGTTGGTTAAGGTTGGTTATTTTGTGGTTGGTTAGGTGTAATATTTGTATTATTCCACCGACTGATATATATATATATATTTAAATATATATATATATATATATATATATATATATATATATATATATATATATATATATATATATATATATATATATATATATATATATATATCAGTCCAGCAACCATGATCATGGTCCAGGTTAATTTAGGCTAGGAAATAAGCTAGGTTTGGAGGTAGGTTAGTTAGGTTATTTTAGGCTAGGAAATGGGCTATGTTTGTAGAAATAGTAATAGAAAGAGGGCTGTAATTGTAGGTAGCGTTTCCTATCACCGAATGCCTCTATTCACCTAGCAGTAAATAGGTATCCAGAAGTTAGTTAGTTAGGTTAGTTTAGATAAGGTTAGGTTAAGTTAATTTAGGTTAGGTTAGATTAGGTTAGGTTAGTTATTGCTAGGAAATAGGTTAGGTTTGTAGAAATAGAAATAGGGCTGTAATTGTTGGTAGCGTTTCCTATCACCGAATGCCTCTGTTCACCTAGCAGTAAATAGGTATCCAGGAGTACCTTGAGGTGCTTTCGGGGCTTAGCGTCTCCGCGGCCCGGTCGTCGACCAGGCCTCATGGTTGCTGGACTGATCAACAAGGCTGTTAGACGCGGCTGCTCGCAACCTGACGTATGAGTCACAGCCTGGTTGATCAGGAGTTAGTTAGGTTAGGTAAGGTTAGATTAGGTAAGGTTAGATTAGGTTAGGTTAGTTTTGGCTAGGAAATAGGCTAGGTTTGTAAAAATAGAAATAGAAAAGGGGCTGTAAATGTTGGTAGCGTTTCCTATCACCAAATGCCTCTGTTCACCCTAGCAGTAAGTAAGTATCCAGGAGTTAATTAGATTAGATTAGGTTAGGCTAGGAAATAGGCTAGATTTGTAGAAATAGAAATAGGGCTGTAATTGTTGGTAGCGTTTCCTATCACCGAATGCCTCTGTTCACCTAGCAGTAAATAGGTATCCAAGAGTTAGTTAGGTTAGGTTAGATTAGGTTAGGTTAGTTTAGGCTAGGAAATAGACTAGGTTTGTAGAAATAGAAATAGAAAAAGGGCTGTAATTGTTGGTAATCTTTCCTATCATCGAATGCCTCTGTTCACCTAGCAGTAAATAGGTATCCAAGAGTTAGTTAGGTTAGGTTAGATTAGGTTAGGTTAGTTTAGGCTAGGAAATAGACTAGGTTTGTAGAAATAGAAATAGAAAAAGGGCTGTAATTGTTGGTAATCTTTCCTATCATCGAATGCCTCTGTTCACCTAGCAGTAAATAGGTATCCAGGAGTACCTTGAGATGCTTCCTTGAGGTGCTTTCGGGGCTTAGCGTCCCCGCGGCCCGGTCGTCGACCAGGCCTCATGGTTGCTGGACTGATCAACAAGGCTGTTAGACGCGGCTGCTCGCAACCTGACGTATGAGTCACAGCATGGTTGATCAGGAGTTAGTTAGGTTAGGTTAGGTAAGGTTAGATTAGGTTAGGTTAGTTTTGGCTAGGAAATAGGCTAGGTTTGTAGAAATAGAAATAGAAAAAGGGATGTAATTCTTGGTAGCGTTTCCTATCACCGAATGCCTCTGTTCACCTAGCAGTAAGTAAGTATCCAGGAGTTAGTTAGGTTAGGTGAGGTGAGGTTAGGTTAGGTGAGGTTTAGGTTAGGTGAGGTGAGGTGAAGTGAGGTTTGGTGAGGTGAGGTGAGATTATGTTAAATGAGGAAAGGTGAGGTGAGGTGAGGTGAGGTGAGGTTAGGTGAGATTCGGTGAGGTGAGGTGAGGTGAGATTATGTTAGGTGAGGAAAGGTAAGGTGAGGTAAGGTGACGTGAGGTGAGGTGAGGTTAGGTTAGGTGAGGTTAGGTTAGGTTAGGTTAGGTTAGTTCAGACTAGGAAATAGACTAGGTTTGTAGAAATAGAAATGGAAAAAGGGCTGTAGTTGTTGGTAGTGTTTCCTATCACCGAATGCCTCTGTTCACCTAGCAGTAAGTAAGTATCCAGGAATTAGTTAGGTTAGGTTAGATTAGGTTAAGTTAGTTTAGGCTAGGAAATAGGCTAGGTTTGTAGAAATAGAAATAGGACTGTAATTGTTGGTAGCGCTTCCTATCACTGAATGTTTCTGTTCACCTAGCAGTAAATAGGTATCCAGGAGTTAGTTAGGTTAGGTTATGTTAGATTAGCTTAGGTTAGATTAGGTTAGGTTAGGTTAGATTAGGTTAGATTAGGTTAGGTTGGTTTAGGGTAGGTTTGTAGAAGTAGGGCTGTAATTGTTGGTAGCCTTTCCTATCACCGAATGCCTCTGTTCACCTAGCAGTAAATAGGTATCCAGGAGTTAGTTAGGTTAGGTTATGTTAGATTAGCTTAGGTTAGATTAGGTTAGGTTAGATTAGGTTTGGTTAGGTTAGGTTAGGTTAGATTAGGTTAGGTTGGTTTAGGGTAGGTTTGTAGAAGTAGGGCTGTAAATGTTAGTAGCCTTTCCTATCACCGAATGCCTCTGTTCACCTAGCAGTAAATAGGTATCCAGGAGTTAGTTAGGTTAGGTTATGTTAGATTAGCTTAGGTTAGGTTAGATTAGGTTAGGTTAGGTTAGATTAGGTTAGGTTGGTTTAGGGTAGGTTTGTAGAAGTAGGGCTGTAAATGTTAGTAGCCTTTCCTATCACCGAATGTATCTGTTCACCTAGCAGTAAATAGGTATCCAGGAGTTAGTTAGGTTAGGTTATGTTAGATTAGCTTAGGTTAGGTTAGATTAGGTTAGGTTAGGTTAGGTTAGATTAGGTTAGGTTGGTTTAGGGTAGGTTTGTAGAAGTAGGGCTGTAAATGTTAGTAGCCTTTCCTATCACCGAATGTCTCTGTTCACCTAGCAGTAAATAGGTATCCAGGAGTTAGTTAGGTTAGGTTATGTTAGATTAGCTTAGGTTAGGTTAGATTAGGTTAGGTTAGGTTAGGTTAGATTAGGTTAGGTTGGTTTAGGGTAGGTTTGTAGAAGTAGGGCTGTAATTGTTAGTAGCCTTTCCTATCACCGAATGTCTCTGTTCACCTAGCAGTAAATAGGTATCCAGGAGTTAGTTAGGTTAGGTTATGTTAGATTAGCTTAGGTTAGGTTGGGTTAGGTTAGGTGAGGTTAGGTTAGGTTAGTTTAGACTAGGAAATAGACTAGGTTTGCAGAAATAGAAATAAAAATAGAAAAAGGGCTGTAGTTGTTGGTAGCCTTTCCTATCACCGAATGTCTCTGTTCACCTAGCAGTAAATAGGTATCCAGGAGTTAGTAAGCTAGCTACTTGGGGCGTGGTGAGTGAGTGAGGGTTAGTCACTGGTTGGACCTTGTGGGGTGGTGGGTGTTGGAGACCACTATAAGCCTAACATGTATAAAGTGCCTGTCTGCCTGTCCCCCGACTCAATGATGTTACAATTATTGACTAAATGAAGCCTAAGAGAGCATATGCAAGGCCTAAGATGAGTCATTTGTCAGCAGCAACTTGTGCGAGATCAATGGCAGCGGTGGCATCCCAACATTTCTATTTTGGAGCAACAGTAGTAGTAGTAGTAGTAGTCCATTTGTTGTTGGTTAATTTGACTAAATAGTTGCAATAAGTACTATCATTAATGGAGAATTGGCTGCTATGTGTGAGTATCCTCCGCCTGCCTGCCCGCCGCAGTTACCAGTATCCTGACTCACTCACTCACTGTGATTACTTACTACTTGTATACAATAGCAACGGCCATACTACCTACCTACCTATCACCTTGAGAACACTGCGTCTCCTCCCATACATCTGTCAGGTTAAACACCGTTGACTTTGGTTAGTACTTGGATGGGTGACCTGCCTGGGAACACCAACTGCTGCTGCTGTTAGTATACATATTTGGGCAGTCTCTGTGGGTCAGTGTGTGTGTGTGTGTGTGTGTGTGTGTGTGTGTGTGTGTGTGTGTGTGTGTGTGTGTGTGTGTGTGTGTGTGTGTGTGTGTGTGTGTACAAGAATGTCGCACATGGAAATGTGTACATGCCATTTTAATAATAGTTTACCATCCATGTAGAAAACGTCTACCTATTTGGCAGTCCATTGTCTCTCTCTGCCGGCCGGCCGGCCTACCTACCTGCTAAAACTTGTTCATTCAATATGCTGTTGAATATCTATCTCCAGTGATCACTTACCCTTAATTCCTACATTATTAACCAAATGATCTCATTAACAAATCTTTACACATTTCAACCACCTACCTTCCTGCTAACATCAATCACAACAACTAATACACTCAACTCAGTCCCAAACACTTTTCTTATTCCTTCCTCAACACCTCGCCCTATATAACCTATCTTACAATATTAAATTGAAATACCTAACTGACAACCCCCCCCCCACACACCAACACCTCCCAAGGTAGCTCCTCAGGGCCCCTCTCCCCCTGCCCCCTCCCCCACCAACCCCCCCCCCCCCCACCACCACACCAACAACACCTCCCAAGGTAGCTCCTCAGGGCCCCTCTCCCCCTCCCCCCTCCCCACCAACCCCCCCCCCCTCCACCAACAACACCTCCCAAGGTAGCTCCTCAGGGCCCCTCTCCCCCACCATCTAACCCCCCCCCTATCCCCCATACCGCCCCCTCCATCCCCCCCCCCCCAACACAGAAAATGGCGGCCACAACGCTATATTTAACCAGCCAAAACCTTCGGTCCTTGGCCTATGTGCTATTTATTCCTGAAATAAAACGAGGGAAAAAATTAATTATTAATTAATACATACTTTTAAACACACACACACACACACACACACATGTCAGTTAGCCTAAATTCTCCAATATTCATTCATAAAACTGCCTCACGGGACTGCAACCTTATCAAATAAAGCTGTCAGGTCTTTCTAACTGTCAACACAAATTAACAACTTCACATCTCAATCATTGCAACTGTTGATAAATAGACACTAACTAACCTTGCTATGAGATATAAATACAAGTGCCAAATTTGATTCAGAAGGCAACTCCAGCGTGGCCTAGTCGGATAGAACAAGTTCCTAATCCGGATAGACCTGCGTTCGAGCCTGTCGGAACGGTTGCAAGTACAGGGCACAGATTTCTCTGTGTGTCCCCTCCTGTAGGAGCATCAGTTTCGATAGATTCTCTGGATAGCCGAAGATTGATTGACCGACTCCTTGGAATGTGGGGAAGGGTTGAAGTCCGGGGGGCCACGGACGGATACCTGGATCCACTGACCTCGGGCAGGTCTTTCAATCCACCTGGATTTCAGGTGGGGAGAAGGGAGGCAATTTGGGTCGACACAAATAGCTTCCTGGACCCAAAACCCCATGGATACACGGACACGGACACTCACACGGACACGCACACGGACACTCATGGACTCTGACACGAACCGAAGGTTCGTGTCAGATAATAAGAAGGGAGGTTAGGTTAGGTTGGTTAGGTTAGGTTGGTTAAGTAGGTTGGTTGGTTAGGTTAGGTTGCTTAGGTTAGGTTGGTTAGGTTAGGTTGCTTAGGTTAGGTTGCTTAGGTTAGGTTGGTTAGGTTAGGTTGCTTAGGTTAGGTTGCTTAGGTTGATTAGGTTAGGTTGGTTGATTAGGTTAGGTTGCTTAGGTTGCTTAGGTTGGTTAGGTTGCTTAAGTTGGTTAGGTTGCTAAGGCTGGTTAGGTTGCTTAGGTTGGTTGCTTAGGTTGGTTAGGTTGGTTGCTTAGGTTGGTTGGTTGGTTAGGTTAGGTTAGGTTAGGTTGGTTAGGTTAGGTTAGGTTTGTTAGGTTAGGTTAGGTTGGTTAGGTTATGTTGGTTAGGTTAGGTTGGTTAGGCTAGATTGGTTGGTTAGGTTGGTTGGTTAGGTTGGTTGGTTAGGTTAGGTTAGGTTGGTTGGTAAGATTGGTTGGTTAGGTTGGTTGGTTAGGTTGGTTGGTTGGTTGGTTAGGTTAGGTTAGGTTGGTTGGTTAGGTTTGTTGGTTAGGTTAGATTGGTTGGTTAGGTTGGTTGGTTAGGTTGGTTGGTTAGGTTAGGTTAGGTTAGGTTAGGTTGGTTGGTAAGATTGGTTGGTTAGGTTGGTTGGTTAGGTTGGTTGGTTGGTTGGTTGGTTAGGTTAGGTTAGGTTGGTTAGGTTAGGTTGGTTAGGTTGGGTTGGGTTGGATGGTTAGGTTAGGTTGCTTAGGTTGGTTGATTAGGTTGGTTGGTTAGGTTGGTTGGTTGGTTAGGTTGGTTAGAATTAGAATTAGGTTAGAATTAGAATTAGGTTAGAATTTGAGGTTAGAATACAAGCATAATTATGGTTTAATAAGCAATTTAGATAATATGTAAGCTATATGTTGGTTAGGGTTGATTGGTTAGGGTATGTTGGTTAAGGTTGGTTATTTTGTGGTTGGTTAGGTGTAATATTTGTATTATTCCACCGACTGATATATATATATATATATTTAAATATATATATATATATATATATATATATATATATATATTATATATATATATATATATATATATATATATATATATATATCAGTCCAGCAACCATGATCATGGTCCAGGTTAATTTAGGCTAGGAAATAAGCTAGGTTTGGAGGGTTAGGTTAGGTTAGGTTATTTTAGGCTAGGAAATGGGCTATGTTTGTAGAAATAGTAATAGAAAGAGGGCTGTAATTGTAGGTAGCGTTTCCTATCACCGAATGCCTCTATTCACCTAGCAGTAAATAGGTATCCAGAAGTTAGTTAGTTAGGTTAGTTTAGATAAGGTTAGGTTAAGTTAATTTAGGTTAGGTTAGATTAGGTTAGGTTAGTTATTGCTAGGAAATAGGTTAGGTTTGTAGAAATAGAAATAGGGCTGTAATTGTTGGTAGCGTTTCCTATCACCGAATGCCTCTGTTCACCTAGCAGTAAATAGGTATCCAGGAGTACCTTGAGGTGCTTTCGGGGCTTAGCGTCTCCGCGGCCCGGTCGTCGACCAGGCCTCATGGTTGCTGGACTGATCAACAAGGCTGTTAGACGCGGCTGCTCGCAACCTGACGTATGAGTCACAGCCTGGTTGATCAGGAGTTAGTTAGGTTAGGTAAGGTTAGATTAGGTAAGGTTAGATTAGGTTAGGTTAGTTTTGGCTAGGAAATAGGCTAGGTTTGTAAAAATAGAAATAGAAAAGGGGCTGTAAATGTTGGTAGCGTTTCCTATCACCAAATGCCTCTGTTCACCCTAGCAGTAAGTAAGTATCCAGGAGTTAATTAGATTAGATTAGGTTAGGCTAGGAAATAGGCTAGATTTGTAGAAATAGAAATAGGGCTGTAATTGTTGGTAGCGTTTCCTATCACCGAATGCCTCTGTTCACCTAGCAGTAAATAGGTATCCAAGAGTTAGTTAGGTTAGGTTAGATTAGGTTAGGTTAGTTTAGGCTAGGAAATAGACTAGGTTTGTAGAAATAGAAATAGAAAAAGGGCTGTAATTGTTGGTAATCTTTCCTATCATCGAATGCCTCTGTTCACCTAGCAGTAAATAGGTATCCAAGAGTTAGTTAGGTTAGGTTAGATTAGGTTAGGTTAGTTTAGGCTAGGAAATAGACTAGGTTTGTAGAAATAGAAATAGAAAAAGGGCTGTAATTGTTGGTAATCTTTCCTATCATCGAATGCCTCTGTTCACCTAGCAGTAAATAGGTATCCAGGAGTACCTTGAGATGCTTCCTTGAGGTGCTTTCGGGGCTTAGCGTCCCCGCGGCCCGGTCGTCGACCAGGCCTCATGGTTGCTGGACTGATCAACAAGGCTGTTAGACGCGGCTGCCTCGCAACCTGACGTATGAGTCACAGCATGGTTGATCAGGAGTTAGTTAGGTTAGGTTAGGTAAGGTTAGATTAGGTTAGGTTAGTTTTGAGCTAGGAAATAGGCTAGGTTTGTAGAAAATAGAAATAGAAAAAGGGATGTAATTCTTGGTAGCGTTTCCTATCACCGAATGCCTCTGTTCACCTAGCAGTAAGTAAGTATCCAGGAGTTAGTTAGGTTAGGTGAGGTGAGGTTAGGTTAGGTGAGGTTTAGGTTAGGTGAGGTGAGGTGAAGTGAGGTTTGGTGAGGTGAAGGTGAGATTATGTTAAATGAGGAAAGGTGAGGTGAGGTGAGGTGAGGTGAGGTTAGGTGAGATTCGGTGAGGTGAGGTGAGGTGAGATTATGTTATGTGAGGAAAGGTAAGGTGAGGTAAGGTGACGTGAGGTGAGGTGAGGTTAGGTTAGGTGAGGTTAGGTTAGGTTAGGTTAGGTTAGTTCAGACTAGGAAATAGACTAGGTTTGTAGAAATAGAAATGGAAAAAGGGCTGTAGTTGTTGGTAGTGTTTCCTATCACCGAATGCCTCTGTTCACCTAGCAGTAAGTAAGTATCCAGGAATTAGTTAGGTTAGGTTAGATTAGGTTAAGTTAGTTTAGGCTAGGAAATAGGCTAGGTTTGTAGAAATAGAAATAGGACTGTAATTGTTGGTAGCGCTTCCTATCACTGAATGTTTCTGTTCACCTAGCAGTAAATAGGTATCCAGAGTTAGTTAGGTTAGGTTATGTTAGATTAGCTTAGGTTAGATTAGGTTAGGTTAGGTTAGATTAGGTTAGATTAGGTTAGGTTGGTTTAGGGTAGGTTGTAGAAGTAGGGCTGTAATTGTTGGTAGCCTTTCCTATCACCGAATGGCCTCTGTTCACCTAGCAGTAAATAGGTATCCAGGAGTTAGTTAGGTTAGGTTATGTTAGATTAGCTTAGGTTAGATTAGGTTAGGTTAGATTAGGTTTGGTTAGGTTAGGTTAGGTTAGATTAGGTTAGGTTGGTTTAGGGTAGGTTTGTAGAAGTAGGGCTGTAAATGTTAGTAGCCTTTCCTATCACCGAATGCCTCTGTTCACCTAGCAGTAAATAGGTATCCAGGAGTTAGTTAGGTTAGGTTATGTTAGATTAGCTTAGGTTAGGTTAGATTAGGTTAGGTTAGGTTTAGATTAGGTTAGGTTGGTTTAGGGTAGGTTTGTAGAAGTAGGGCTGTAAATGTGTAGTAGCCTTCCTATCACCGAATGTATCTGTTCACCTAGCAGTAAATAGGTATCCAGGAGTTAGTTAGGTTAGGTTATGTTAGATTAGCTTAGGTTAGGTTAGATTAGGTTAGGTTAGGTTAGGTTAGATTAGGTTAGGTTGGTTTAGGGTAGGTTTGTAGAAGTAGGGCTGTAAATGTTAGTAGCCTTTCCTATCACCGAATGTCTCTGTTCACCTAGCAGTAAATAGGTATCCAGGAGTTAGTTAGGTTAGGTTATGTTAGATTAGCTTAGGTTAGGTTAGATTAGGTTAGGTTAGGTTAGGTTAGATTAGGTTAGGTTGGTTTAGGGTAGGTTTGTAGAAGTAGGGCTGTAATTGTTAGTAGCCTTTCCTATCACCGAATGTCTCTGTTCACCTAGCAGTAAATAGGTATCCAGGAGTTAGTTAGGTTAGGTTATGTTAGATTAGCTTAGGTTAGGTTGGGTTAGGTTAGGTGAGGTTAGGTTAGGTTAGTTTAGACTAGGAAATAGACTAGGTTTGCAGAAATAGAAATAAAAATAGAAAAAGGGCTGTAGTTGTTGGTAGCCTTTCCTATCACCGAATGTCTCTGTTCACCTAGCAGTAAATAGGTATCCAGGAGTTAGTAAGCTAGCTACTTGGGGCGTGGTGAGTGAGTGAGGGTTAGTCACTGGTTGGACCTTGTGGGGTGGTGGGTGTTGGAGACCACTATAAGCCTAACATGTATAAAGTGCCTGTCTGCCTGTCCCCCCGACTCAATGATGTTACAATTATTGACTAAATGAAAGCCTAAGAGAGCATATGCAAGGCCTAAGATGAGTCATTTGTCAGCAGCAACTTGTGCGAGATCAATGGCAGCGGTGGCATCCCAACATTTCTATTTTGGAGCAACAGTAGTAGTAGTAGTAGTAGTCCATTTGTTGTTGGTTAATTTGACTAAATAGTTGCAATAAGTACTATCATTAATGGAGAATTGGCTGCTATGTGTGAGTATCCCTCCGCCTGCCTGCCCGCCGCAGTTACCAGTATCCTGACTCACTCACTCACTCACTCACATGTGATTACTTACTACTTGTATACAATAGCAACGGCCATACTACCTACCTACCTATCACCTTGAGAACACTGCGTCTCCTCCCATACATCTGTCAGGTTAAACACCGTTGACTTTGGTTAGTACTTGGATGGGTGACCTGCCTGGGAACACCAACTGCTGCTGCTGTTAGTATACATATTTGGGCAGTCTCTGTGGGTCAGTGTGTGTGTGTGTGTGTGTGTGGTGTGTGTGTGTGTGTGTGTGTGTGTGTGTGTGTGTGTGTGTGTGTGTGTGTGTGTGTGTGTGTGTGTGTGTGTGTGTGTGTGTGTGTGTGTGTGTGTGGTGTGTGTGTGTACAAGAATGTCGCACATGGAAATGTGTACATGCCATTTTAATAATAGTTTACCATCCATGTAGAAAACGTCTACCTATTGGCAGTCCATTGTCTCTCTCTGCCGGCCGGCCGGCCTACCTACCTGCTAAAACTTGTTCATTCAATATGCTGTTGAATATCTATCTCCAGTGATCACTTACCCTTAATTCCTACATTATTAACCCAATGATCTCATTAACAAATCTTACACATTTCAACCACCTACCTTCCTGCTAACATCAATCACAACAACTAATACACTCAACTCAGTCCCAAACACTTTTCTTATTCCTTCCTCAACACCTCGCCCTATATAACCTATCTTACAATATTAAATTGAAATACCTAACTGACAACCCCCCCCCCACCACCAACAACACCTCCCAAGGTAGCTCCTCAGGGCCCCTCTCCCCTGCCCCCTCCCCCACCAACCCCCCCCCCCCCCACCACCACCACAACAACACCTTCCCAAGGTAGCTCCTCAGGGCCCCCTCTCCCCTCCCCCTCCCCCACCAACCCCCCCCCCCCCCTCCACCAACAACACCTCCCAAGGTAGCTCCTCAGGGCCCCTCTCCCCCACCATCTAACCCCCCCCCTATCCCCCATACCGCCCCCTCCATCCCCCCCCCCCCCCCAACACAGAAAATGGCGGCCACAACGCTATATTTAACCAGCCAAAACCTTCGGTCCTTGGCCTATGTGCTATTTATTCCTGAAATAAAACGAGGGAAAAAATTAATTATTAATTAATACATACTTTTAAACACACACACACACACACACACACACATGTCAGTTAGCCTAAATTCTCCAATATTCATTCATAAAACTGCCTCACGGGACTGCAACCTTATCAAATAAAGCTGTCAGGTCTTTCTAACTGTCCAACACAAATTAACAACTTCACATCTCAATCATTGCAACTGTTGATAAATAGACACTAACTAACCTTGCTATGAGATATAAATACAAGTGCCAAATTTGATTCAGAAGGCAACTCCAGCGTGGCCTAGTCGGATAGAACAAGTTCCTAATCCGGATAGACCTGCGTTCGAGCCTGTCGGAACGGTTGCAAGTACAGGGCACAGATTTCTCTGTGTGTCCCCTCCTGTAGGAGCATCAGTTTCGATAGATTCTCTGGATAGCCGAAGATTGATTGACCGACTCCTTGGAATGTGGGGAAGGGTTGAAGTCCGGGGGGCCACGGACGGATACCTGGATCCACTGACCTCGGGCAGGTCTTTCAATCCACCTGGATTTCAGGTGGGGAGAAGGGAGGCAATTTGGGTCGACACAAATAGCTTCCTGGACCCAAAAACCCCATGGATACACGGACACGGACACTCACACGGACACGCACACGGACACTCATGGACTCTGACACGAACCGAAGGTTCGTGTCAGATAATAAGAAGGGAGGTTAGGTTAGGTTGGTTAGGTTAGGTTGGTTAAGTAGGTTGGTTGGTTAGGTTAGGTTGCTTAGGTTAGGTTGGTTAGGTTAGGTTGCTTAGGTTAGGTTGCTTAGGTTAGGTTGGTTAGGTTAGGTTGCTTAGGTTAGGTTGCTTAGGTTGATTAGGTTAGGTTGGTTGATTAGGTTAGGTTGCTTAGGTTGCTTAGGTTGGTTAGGTTGCTTAAGTTGGTTAGGTTGCTAAGGCTGGTTAGGTTGCTTAGGTTGGTTGCTTAGGTTGGTTAGGTTGGTTGCTTAGGTTGGTTGGTTGGTTAGGTTAGGTTAGGTTAGGTTGGTTAGGTTAGGTTAGGTTTGTTAGGTTAGGTTAGGTTGGTTAGGTTATGTTGGTTAGGTTAGGTTGGTTAGGCTAGATTGGTTGGTTAGGTTGGTTGGTTAGGTTGGTTGGTTAGGTTAGGTTAGGGTTAGGTTGGTTGGTAAGATTGGTTGGTTAGGTTGGTTGGTTAGGTTGGTTGGTTGGTTGGTTAGGTTAGGTTAGGTTGGTTGGTTAGGTTTGTTGGTTAGGTTAGATTGGTTGGTTAGGTTGGTTGGTTAGGTTGGTTGGTTAGGTTAGGTTAGGTTAGGTTAGGTTGGTTGGTAAGATTGGTTGGTTAGGTTGGTTGGTTAGGTTGGTTGGTTGGTTGGTTGGTTAGGTTAGGTTAGGTTGGTTAGGTTAGGTTGGTTAGGTTGGGTTGGGTTGGATGGTTAGGTTAGGTTGCTTAGGTTGGTTGATTAGGTTTGGTTGGTTAGGTTGGTTGGTTGGTTAGGTTGGTTAGAATTAGAATTAGGTTAGAATTAGAATTAGGTTAGGAATTTGAGGTTAGAATACAAGCATAATTATGGTTTAATAAGCAATTTAGATAATATGTAAGCTATATGTTGGTTAGGGTTGAT
The DNA here is from genome assembly GCF_040958095.1 of Procambarus clarkii. NCBI lineage: Eukaryota > Metazoa > Arthropoda > Malacostraca > Decapoda > Cambaridae > Procambarus > Procambarus clarkii. Next base: position 9,371,474 of record NC_091187.1, read on the forward strand.
TGGTTAGGGTATGTTGGTTAAGGTTGGTTATTTTGGTGGTTGGTTAGGTGTAATATTTGTATTATTCCACCGACTGATATATATATATATATATTTAAATATTAATATATATATATATATATATATATATATATTATATATAATATATATCTATATATATATATATATATATATATATATATATATATAATCAGTCCAGCAACCCATGATCATGGTCCAGGTTAATTTAGGCTAGGAAATAAGCTAGGTTTGGAGGGTTAGGTTAGGTTAGGTTATTTTAGGCTAGGAAATGGGCTATGTTTGTAGAAATAGTAATAGAAAGAGGGCTGTAATTGTAGGTAGCGTTTCCTAATCACCGAATGCCTCTATTCACCTAGCAGTAAATAGGTATCCAGAAGTTAGTTAGTTAGGTTAGTTTAGATAAGGTTAGGTTGAAGTTAATTTAGGTTAGGTTAGATTAGGTTAGGTTAGTTATTGCTAGGAAATAGGTTAGGTTTGTAGAAATAGAAATAGGGCTGTAATTGTTGGTAGCGTTTCCTATCACCGAATGCCTCTGTTCACCTAGCAGTAAATAGGTATCCAGGAGTACCTTGAGGTGCTTTCGGGGCTTAGCGTCTCCGCGGCCCGGTCGTCGACCAGGCCTCATGGTTGCTGGACTGATCAACAAGGCTGTTAGACGCGGCTTGCTCGCACCTGACGTATGAGTCACAGCCTGGTTGATCAGGAGTTAGTTAGGTTAGGTAAGGTTAGATTAGGTAAGGTTAGATTAGGTTAGGTTAGTTTTGGCTAGGAAATAGGCTAGGTTTGTAAAAATAGAAAATAGAAAAGGGGCTGTAAATGTTGGTAGCGTTTCCTATCACCAAATGCCTCTGTTCACCCTAGCAGTAAGTAAGTATCCCAGGAGTTAATTTAGATTAGATTAGGTTAGGCTAGGAAATAGGCTAGATTTGTAGAAATAGAATAGGGCTGTAATTGTTGGTAGCGTTTCCTATCACCGAATGCCTCTGTTCACCTAGCAGTAAATAGGTATCCAAGAGTTAGTTAGGTTAGGTTAGATTAGGTTAGGTTAGTTTAGGCTAGGAAATAGACTAGGTTTGTAGAAATAGAAATAGAAAAAAGGGCTGTAATTGTTGGTAATCTTTCCTATCAATCGAATGCCTCTGTTCACCTAGCAGTAAATAGGTATCCAAGAGTTAGTTAGGTTAGGTTAGATTAGGTTAGGTTAGTTTAGGCTAGGAAATAGACTAGGTTTGTAGAAATAGAAATAGAAAAAGGGCTGTAATTGTTGGTAATCTTTCCTATCATCGAATGCCTCTGTTCACCTAGCAGTAAATAGGTATCCAGGAGTACCTTGAGATGCTTCCTTGAGGTGCTTTCGGGGCTTAGCGTCCCCGCGGCCCGGTCGTCGACCAGGCCTCATGGTTTGCTGGACTGATCAACAAGGCTGTTAGACGCGCTGCTCGCAACCTGACGTATGAGTCACAGCATGGTTGATCAGGAGTTAGTTAGGTTAGGTTAGGTAAGGTTAGATTAGGTTAGGTTAGTTTTGGCTAGGAAAATAGGCTAGGTTTGTAGAAATAGAAATAGAAAAAGGGATGTAATTCTTGGTAGCGTTTCCTATCACCGAATGCCTCTGTTCACCTAGCAGTAAGTAAGTATCCAGGAGTTAGTTAGGTTAGGTGAGGTGAGGTTAGGTTAGGTGAGGTTTAGGTTAGGTGAGGTGAGGTGAAGTGAGGTTTGGTGAGGTGAGGTGAGATTATGTTAAATGAGGAAAGGTGAGGTGAGGTGAGGTGAGGTGAGGTTAGGTGAGATTCGGTGAGGTGAGGTGAGGTGAGATTATGTTAGGTGAGGAAAGGTAAGGTGAGGTAAGGTGACGTGAGGTGAGGTGAGGTAGGTTAGGTGAGGTTAGGTTAGGTTAGGTTAGGTTTAGTTCAGACTAGGCAAATAGACTAGGTTTGTAGAAATAGAAATGGAAAAAAGGGCTGTAGTTGTTGGTAGTGTTTCCTATCACCGAAATGCCTCTGTTCACCCTAGCAGTAAGTAAGTATCCAGGAATTAGTTAGGTTAGGTTAGATTAGGTTAAGTTAGTTTAGGCTAGGAAATAGGCTAGGTTTGTAGAAATAGAAATAGGACTGTAATTGTTGGTAGCGCTTCCTATCACTGAATGTTTCTGTTCACCTAGCAGTAAATAGGTATCCAGGAGTTAGTTAGGTTAGGTTATGTTATATTAGCTTAGGTTAGATTAGGTTAGGTTAGGTTAGATTAGGTTAGATTAGGTTAGGTTGGTTTAGGGTAGGTTTGTAGAAGTAGGGCTGTAATTGTTGGTAGCCTTTCCTATCACCGAATGCCTCTGTTCACCTAGCAGTAAATAGGTATCCAGGAGTTAGTTAGGTTAGGTTATGTTAGATTAGCTTAGGTTAGATTAGGTTAGGTTAGATTAGGTTTGGTTAGGTTAGGTTAGGTTAGATTAGGTTAGGTGGTTTAGGGTAGGTTTAGTAGAAGTAGGGCTGTAAATGTTAGTAGCCTTTCCTATCACCGAATGCCTCTGTTCACCTAGCAGTAAATAGGTATCCAGGAGGTTAGTTAGGTTAGGTTATGTTAGATTAGCTTAGGTTAGGTTAGATTAGGTTAGGTTAGGTTAGATTAGGTTAGGTTGGTTTAGGGTAGGTTTGTAGAAGTAGGGCTGTAAATGTTAGTAGCCTTTCCTATCACACCGAATGTATCTGTTCACCTAGCAGTAAATAGGTAGCCAGGAGTTAGTTAGGTTAGGTTATGTTAGATTAGCTTAGGATTAGGTTAGATTAGGTTAGGTTTAGGTTAGGTTAGATTAGGTTAGGTTGGTTTAGGGTAGGTTGTAGAAGTAGGGCTGTAAATGTTAGTAGCCTTTCCTATCACCGAATGTCTCTGTTCACCTAGCAGTAAATAGGTATCCAGGAGTAGTTAGGTTAGGTTATGTTAGATTAGCTTAGGTTAGGTTAGATTAGGGTTAGGTTAGGTTAGGTTAGATTAGGTTAGGTTGGTTTAGGGTAGGTTTGTAGAAGTAGGGCTGTAATTGTTAGTAGCCTTTCCTATCACCGAATGTCTCTGTTCACCTAGCAGTAAATAGGTATCCAGGAGTTAGTTAGGTTAGGTTATGTTAGATTAGCTTAGGTTAGGTTGGGTTAGGTTAGGTGAGGTTAGGTTAGGTTAGTTTAGACTAGGAAATAGACTAGGTTTGCAGAAATAGAAATAAAAATAGAAAAAGGGCTGTAGTTGTTGGTAGCCTTTCCTATCACCGAATGTCTCTGTTCACCTAGCAGTAAATAGGTATCCAGGAGTTAGTAAGCTAGCTACTTGGGGCGTGGTGAGTGAGTGAGGGTTAGTCACTGGTTGGACCTTGTGGGTGGTGGGTGTTGGAGACCACTATAAGCCTAACATGTATAAAGTGCCTGTCTGCCTGTCCCCCCGACTCAATGATGTTACAATTATTGACTAAATGAAGCCTAAGAGAGCATATGCAAGGCCTAAGATGAGTCATTTGTCAGCAGCAACTTGTGCGAGATCAATGGCAGCGGTGGCATCCCAACATTTCTATTTTGGAGCAACAGTAGTAGTAGTAGTAGTAGTCCATTTGTTGTTGTTAATTTGGACTAAATAGTTGCAATAAGTACTATCATTAATGGAGAATTGGCTGCTATGTGTGAGTATCCTCCGCCTGCCTGCCCGCCGCAGTTACCAGTATCCTGACTCACTCACATCACTCACTCACATGTGATTACTTACTACTTGTATACAATAGCAACGGCCATACTACCTACCTACCTATCACCTTGAGAACACTGCGTCTCCTCCCATACATCTGTCAGGTTAAACACCGTTGACTTTGGTTAGTACTTGGATGGGTGACCTGCCTGGGAACACCAACTGCTGCTGCTGTTAGTATACATATTTGGGCAGTCCTCTGTGGGTCAGTGGTGTTGTGTGTGTGTGTGTGTGTGTGTGTGTGTGTGTGTGTGTGTGTGTGTGTGTGTGTGTGTGTGTGTGTGTGTGTGTGTGTGTGTGTGTGTGTGTGTGTGTGTGTGTGTGTGTGTTGTGTGTGTGTGTTACAAGAATGTCGCACATGGAAATGTGTACATGCCATTTTAATAATAGTTTACCATCCATGTAGAAAACGTCTACCTATTTGGCAGTCCATTGTCTCTCTCTGCGGCCGGCGGCCTACCTACCTGCTAAAACTTGTTCATTCAATATGCTGTGAATATCTATCTCCAGTGATCACTTACCCTTAATTCCTACATTATTAACCAAATGGATCTCATTAACAAATCTTTACACATTTCAACCACCTACCTTCCTGCTAACATCAATCACAACAACTAATACACTCAACTCAGTCCCAAACACTTTTCTTATCCTTCCTCAACACCTCGCCCTATATAACCTATCTTACAATATTAAATTGAATACCTAACTGACAACCCCCCCCCCCACCACCAACAACACCTCCCAAGGTAGCTCCTCAGGGCCCCTCTCCCCCTGCCCCCTCCCCCACCAACCCCCCCCCCCCCACCACCACCACCAACAACACCTCCCAAGGTAGCTCCTCAGGGCCCCTCTCCCCCTCCCCCCTCCCCACCAACCCCCCCCCCCCCCCTCCACCAACAACACCTCCCAAGGTAGCTCCTCAGGGCCCCTCTCCCCCCACCATCTAACCCCCCCCCCCCTATCCCCCATACCGCCCCCTCCATCCCCCCCCCCCCCCCGCAACACAGAAAATGGCGGCCACAACGCTATATTTAACCAGCCAAAACCTTCGGTCCTTGGCCTATGTGCTATTTATTCCTGAAATAAAACGAGGGAAAAAATTAATTATTAATTAATACATACTTTTAAACACACACAACACACACACACACACATGTCAGTTAGCCTAAATTCTCCAATATTCATTCATAAAACTGCCTCACGGGACTGCAACCTTATCAAATAAAGCTGTCAGGTCTTTCTAACTGTCAACACAAATTAAACAACTTCACATCTCAATCATTGCAACTGTTGATAAATAGACACTAACTAACCTTGCTATGAGATATAAATACAAGTGCCAAATTTGATTCAGAAGGCAACTCCAGCGTGGCCTAGTCGGATAGAACAAGTTCCTAATCCGGATAGACCTGCGTTCGAGCCTGTCGGAACGGTTGCAAGTACAGGGCACAGATTTCTCTGTGTGTCCCCTCCTGTAGGAGCATCAGTTTCGATAGATTCTCTGGATAGCCGAAGATTGATTGACCGACTCCTTGAATGTGGGGAAGGGTTGAAGTCCGGGGGGCCACGTGACGGATACCTGGATCCACTGACCTCGGGCAGGTCTTTCAATCCACCTGGATTTCAGGTGGGGAGAAGGGAGGCAATTTGGGTCGACACAAATAGCTTCCTGGACCCAAAACCCCATGGATACACGGACACGGACACTCACACGGACACGCACACGGACCACTCATGGACTCTGACACGAACCGAAGGTTCGTGTCAGATAATAAGAAGGGAGGTTAGGTTAGGGTTGGTTAGGTTAGGTTGGTTAAGTAGGTTGGTTGGTTAGGTTAGGTTGCTTAGGTTAGGTTGGTTAGGTTAGGTTGCTTAGGTTAGGTTGCTTAGGTTAGGTTGGTTAGGTTAGGTTGCTTAGGTTAGGTTGCTTAGGTTGATTAGGTTAGGTTGGTTGATTAGGTTAGGTTGCTTAGGTTGCTTAGGTTGGTTAGGTTGCTTAAGTGGTTAGGTTGCTAAGGCTGGTTAGGTTGCTTAGGTTGGTTGCTTAGTTAGGTTGGTTGCTTAGGTTGGTTGTTGGTTAGGTTAGGTTAGGTTAGGTTGGTTAGGTTAGGTTAGGTTTGTTAGGTTAGGTTAGGTTGGTTAGGTTATGTTGGTTAGGTTAGGTTGGTTAGGCTAGATTGGTTGGTTAGGTTGGTTGGTTAGGTTGGTTGGTTAGGTTAGGTTAGGTTAGGTTGGTTGGTAAGATTGGTTGGTTAGGTTGGTTGGTTAGGTTGGTTGGTTGGTTGGTTAGGTTAGGTTAGGTTGGTTGGTTAGGTTTGTTGGTTAGGTTAGATTGGTTGGTTAGGTTGGTTGGTTAGGTTGGTTGGTTAGGTTAGGTTAGGTTAGGTTAGGTTAGTTGGTAAGATTGGTTGGTTAGGTTGGTTGGTTAGGTTGGTTGGTTGGTTGGTTGGTTAGGTTAGGTTAGGTTGGTTAGGTTAGGTTGGTTAGGTTGGGTTGGGTTGGATGGTTAGGTTAGGTTGCTTAGGTTGGTTGATTAGGTTGGTTGGTTAGGTTGGTTGGTTGGTTAAGGTTGGTTAGAATTAGAATTAGGTTAGAATTAGAATTAGGTTAGAATTTGAGGTTAGAATACAAGCATAATTATGGTTTAATAAGCAATTTAGATAATATGTAAGCTATATGTTGGTTAGGGTTGATTGGTTAGGGTATGTTGGTTAAGGTTGGTTATTTTGTGGTTGGTTAGGTGTAATATTTGTATTATTCCACCGACTGATATATATATATATATATTTAAATATATATATATATATATATATATATATATATATATATATAATATATATATATATATATATATATATAATATATATATATATATATATATATATATATATATATCAGTCCAGCAACCATGATCATGGTCCAGGTTAATTTAGGCTAGGAAATAAGCTAGGTTTGGAGGGTTAGGTTAGGTTAGGTTATTTTAGGCTAGGAAATGGGCTATGTTTGTAGAAATAGTAATAGAAAGAGGGCTGTAATTGTAGGTAGCGTTTCCTATCACCGAATGCCTCTATTCACCTAGCAGTAAATAGGTATCCAGAAGTTAGTTAGTTAGGTTAGTTTAGATAAGGTTAGGTTAAGTTAATTTAGGTTAGGTTAGATTAGGTTAGGTTAGTTATTGCTAGGAAATAGGTTAGGTTTGTAGAAATAGAAATAGGGCTGTAATTGTTGGTAGCGTTTCCTATCACCGAATGCCTCTGTTCACCTAGCAGTAAATAGGTATCCAGGAGTACCTTGAGGTGCTTTCGGGGCTTAGCGTCTCCGCGGCCCGGTCGTCGACCAGGCCTCATGGTTGCTGGACTGATCAACAAGGCTGTTAGACGCGGCTGCTCGCAACCTGACGTATGAGTCACAGCCTGGTTGATCAGGAGTTAGTTAGGTTAGGTAAGGTTAGATTAGGTAAGGTTAGATTAGGTTAGGTTAGTTTTGGCTAGGAAATAGGCTAGGTTTGTAAAAATAGAAATAGAAAAGGGGCTGTAAATGTTGGTAGCGTTTCCTATCACCAAATGCCTCTGTTCACCCTAGCAGTAAGTAAGTATCCAGGAGTTAATTAGATTAGATTAGGTTAGGCTAGGAAATAGGCTAGATTTGTAGAAATAGAAATAGGGCTGTAATTGTTGGTAGCGTTTCCTATCACCGAATGCCTCTGTTCACCTAGCAGTAAATAGGTATCCAAGAGTTAGTTAGGTTAGGTTAGATTAGGTTAGGTTAGTTTAGGCTAGGAAATAGACTAGGTTTGTAGAAATAGAAATAGAAAAAGGGCTGTAATTGTTGGTAATCTTTCCTATCATCGAATGCCTCTGTTCACCTAGCAGTAAATAGGTATCCAAGAGTTAGTTAGGTTAGGTTAGATTAGGTTAGGTTAGTTTAGGCTAGGAAATAGACTAGGTTTGTAGAAATAGAAATAGAAAAAGGGCTGTAATTGTTGGTAATCTTTCCTATCATCGAATGCCTCTGTTCACCTAGCAGTAAATAGGTATCCAGGAGTACCTTGAGATGCTTCCTTGAGGTGCTTTCGGGGCTTAGCGTCCCCGCGGCCCGGTCGTCGACCAGGCCTCATGGTTGCTGGACTGATCAACAAGGCTGTTAGACGCGGCTGCTCGCAACCTGACGTATGAGTCACAGCATGGTTGATCAGGAGTTAGTTAGGTTAGGTTAGGTAAGGTTAGATTAGGTTAGGTTAGTTTTGGCTAGGAAATAGGCTAGGTTTGTAGAAATAGAAATAGAAAAAGGGATGTAATTCTTGGTAGCGTTTCCTATCACCGAATGCCTCTGTTCACCTAGCAGTAAGTAAGTATCCAGGAGTTAGTTAGGTTAGGTGAGGTGAGGTTAGGTTAGGTGAGGTTTAGGTTAGGTGAGGTGAGGTGAAGTGAGGTTTGGTGAGGTGAGGTGAGATTATGTTAAATGAGGAAAGGTGAGGTGAGGTGAGGTGAGGTGAGGTTAGGTGAGATTCGGTGAGGTGAGGTGAGGTGAGATTATGTTAGGTGAGGAAAGGTAAGGTGAGGTAAGGTGACGTGAGGTGAGGTGAGGTTAGGTTAGGTGAGGTTAGGTTAGGTTAGGTTAGGTTAGTTCAGACTAGGAAATAGACTAGGTTGTAGAAATAGAAATGGAAAAAGGGCTGTAGTTGTTGGTAGTGTTTCCTATCACCGAATGCCTCTGTTCACCTAGCAGTAAGTAAGTATCCAGGAATTAGTTAGGTTAGGTTAGATTAGGTTAAGTTAGTTTAGGCTAGGAAATAGGCTAGGTTTGTAGAAATAGAAATAGGACTGTAATTGTTGGTAGCGCTTCCTATCACTGAATGTTCTGTTCACCTAGCAGTAAATAGGTATCCAGGAGTTAGTTAGGTTAGGTTATGTTAGATTAGCTTAGGTTAGATTAGGTTAGGTTAGGTTAGATTAGGTTAGATTAGGTTAGGTTGGTTTAGGGTAGGTTTGTAGAAGTAGGGCTGTAATTGTTGGTAGCCTTTCCTATCACCGAATGCCTCTGTTCACCTAGCAGTAAATAGGTATCCAGGAGTTAGTTAGGTTAGGTTATGTTAGATTAGCTTAGGTTAGATTAGGTTAGGTTAGATTAGGTTTGGTTAGGTTAGGTTAGGTTAGATTAGGTTAGGTTGGTTTAGGGTAGGTTTGTAGAAGTAGGGCTGTAAATGTTAGTAGCCTTTCCTATCACCGAATGCCTCTGTTCACCTAGCAGTAAATAGGTATCCAGGAGTTAGTTAGGTTAGGTTATGTTAGATTAGCTTAGGTTAGGTTAGATTAGGTTAGGTTAGGTTAGATTAGGTTAGGTTGGTTTAGGGTAGGTTTGTAGAAGTAGGGCTGTAAATGTTAGTAGCCTTTCCTATCACCGAATGTATCTGTTCACCTAGCAGTAAATAGGTATCCAGGAGTTAGTTAGGTTAGGTTATGTTAGATTAGCTTAGGTTAGGTTAGATTAGGTTAGGTTAGGTTAGGTTAGATTAGGTTAGGTTGGTTTAGGGTAGGTTTGTAGAAGTAGGGCTGTAAATGTTAGTAGCCTTTCCTATCACCGAATGTCTCTGTTCACCTAGCAGTAAATAGGTATCCAGGAGTTAGTTAGGTTAGGTTATGTTAGATTAGCTTAGGTTAGGTTAGATTAGGTTAGGTTAGGTTAGGTTAGATTAGGTTAGGTTGGTTTAGGGTAGGTTTGTAGAAGTAGGGCTGTAATTGTTAGTAGCCTTTCCTATCACCGAATGTCTCTGTTCACCTAGCAGTAAATAGGTATCCAGGAGTTAGTTAGGTTAGGTTATGTTAGATTAGCTTAGGTTAGGTTGGGTTAGGTTAGGTGAGGTTAGGTTAGGTTAGTTTAGACTAGGAAATAGACTAGGTTTGCAGAAATAGAAATAAAAATAGAAAAAGGGCTGTAGTTGTTGGTAGCCTTTCCTATCACCGAATGTCTCTGTTCACCTAGCAGTAAATAGGTATCCAGGAGTTAGTAAGCTAGCTACTTGGGGCGTGGTGAGTGAGTGAGGGTTAGTCACTGGTTGGACCTTGTGGGGTGGTGGGTGTTGGAGACCACTATAAGCCTAACATGTATAAAGTGCCTGTCTGCCTGTCCCCCGACTCAATGATGTTACAATTATTGACTAAATGAAGCCTAAGAGAGCATATGCAAGGCCTAAGATGAGTCATTTGTCAGCAGCAACTTGTGCGAGATCAATGGCAGCGGTGGCATCCCAACATTTCTATTTTGGAGCAACAGTAGTAGTAGTAGTAGTAGTCCATTTGTTGTTGGTTAATTTGACTAAATAGTTGCAATAAGTACTATCATTAATGGAGAATTGGCTGCTATGTGTGAGTATCCTCCGCCTGCCTGCCCGCCGCAGTTACCAGTATCCTGACTCACTCACTCACTCACTCACATGTGATTACTTACTACTTGTATACAATAGCAACGGCCATACTACCTACCTACCTATCACCTTGAGAACACTGCGTCTCCTCCCATACATCTGTCAGGTTAAACACCGTTGACTTTGGTTAGTACTTGGATGGGTGACCTGCCTGGGAACACCAACTGCTGCTGCTGTTAGTATACATATTTGGGCAGTCTCTGTGGGTCAGTGTGTGTGTGTGTGTGTGTGTGTGTGTGTGTGTGTGTGTGTGTGTGTGTGTGTGTGTGTGTGTGTGTGTGTGTGTGTGTGTGTGTGTGTGTGTGTGTGTGTGTGTGTGTGTGTGTGTGTGTGTGTGTGTGTGTGTGTGTGTGTGTGTGTGTGTGTGTGTGTACAAGAATGTCGCACATGGAAATGTGTACATGCCATTTTAATAATAGTTTACCATCCATGTAGAAAACGTCTACCTATTTGGCAGTCCATTGTCTCTCTCTGCCGGCCGGCCGGCCTACCTACCTGCTAAAACTTGTTCATTCAATATGCTGTTGAATATCTATCTCCAGTGATCACTTACCCTTAATTCCTACATTATTAACCAAATGATCTCATTAACAAATCTTTACACATTTCAACCACCTACCTTCCTGCTAACATCAATCACAACAACTAATACACTCAACTCAGTCCCAAACACTTTTCTTATTCCTTCCTCAACACCTCGCCCTATATAACCTATCTTACAATATTAAATTGAAATACCTAACTGACAACCCCCCCCCCACCACCAACAACACCTCCCAAGGTAGCTCCTCAGGGCCCCTCTCCCCCTGCCCCCTCCCCCACCAACCCCCCCCCCCCACCACCACCACCAACAACACCTCCCAAGGTAGCTCCTCAGGGCCCCTCTCCCCCTCCCCCCTCCCCCACCAACCCCCCCCCCCCCCCTCCACCAACAACACCTCCCAAGGTAGCTCCTCAGGGCCCCTCTCCCCCACCATCTAACCCCCCCCCCCTATCCCCCATACCGCCCCCTCCATCCCCCCCCCCCCCCGCAACACAGAAAATGGCGGCCACAACGCTATATTTAACCAGCCAAAACCTTCGGTCCTTGGCCTATGTGCTATTTATTCCTGAAATAAAACGAGGGAAAAAATTAATTATTAATTAATACATACTTTTAAACACACACACACACACACACACACATGTCAGTTAGCCTAAATTCTCCAATATTCATTCATAAAACTGCCTCACGGGACTGCAACCTTATCAAATAAAGCTGTCAGGTCTTTCTAACTGTCAACACAAATTAACAACTTCACATCTCAATCATTGCAACTGTTGATAAATAGACACTAACTAACCTTGCTATGAGATATAAATACAAGTGCCAAATTTGATTCAGAAGGCAACTCCAGCGTGGCCTAGTCGGATAGAACAAGTTCCTAATCCGGATAGACCTGCGTTCGAGCCTGTCGGAACGGTTGCAAGTACAGGGCACAGATTTCTCTGTGTGTCCCCTCCTGTAGGAGCATCAGTTTCGATAGATTCTCTGGATAGCCGAAGATTGATTGACCGACTCCTTGGAATGTGGGGAAGGGTTGAAGTCCGGGGGGCCACGGACGGATACCTGGATCCACTGACCTCGGGCAGGTCTTTCAATCCACCTGGATTTCAGGTGGGGAGAAGGGAGGCAATTTGGGTCGACACAAATAGCTTCCTGGACCCAAAACCCCATGGATACACGGACACGGACACTCACACGGACACGCACACGGACACTCATGGACTCTGACACGAACCGAAGGTTCGTGTCAGATAATAAGAAGGGAGGTTAGGTTAGGTTGGTTAGGTTAGGTTGGTTAAGTAGGTTGGTTGGTTAGGTTAGGTTGCTTAGGTTAGGTTGGTTAGGTTAGGTTGCTTAGGTTAGGTTGCTTAGGTTAGGTTGGTTAGGTTAGGTTGCTTAGGTTAGGTTGCTTAGGTTGATTAGGTTAGGTTGGTTGATTAGGTTAGGTTGCTTAGGTTGCTTAGGTTGGTTAGGTTGCTTAAGTTGGTTAGGTTGCTAAGGCTGGTTAGGTTGCTTAGGTTGGTTGCTTAGGTTGGTTAGGTTGGTTGCTTAGGTTGGTTGGTTGGTTAGGTTAGGTTAGGTTAGGTTGGTTAGGTTAGGTTAGGTTTGTTAGGTTAGGTTAGGTTGGTTAGGTTATGTTGGTTAGGTTAGGTTGGTTAGGCTAGATTGGTTGGTTAGGTTGGTTGGTTAGGTTGGTTGGTTAGGTTAGGTTAGGTTAGGTTGGTTGGTAAGATTGGTTGGTTAGGTTGGTTGGTTAGGTTGGTTGGTTGGTTGGTTAGGTTAGGTTAGGTTGGTTGGTTAGGTTTGTTGGTTAGGTTAGATTGGTTGGTTAGGTTGGTTGGTTAGGTTGGTTGGTTAGGTTAGGTTAGGTTAGGTTAGGTTGGTTGGTAAGATTGGTTGGTTAGGTTGGTTGGTTAGGTTGGTTGGTTGGTTGGTTGGTTAGGTTAGGTTAGGTTGGTTAGGTTAGGTTGGTTAGGTTGGGTTGGGTTGGATGGTTAGGTTAGGTTGCTTAGGTTGGTTGATTAGGTTGGTTGGTTAGGTTGGTTGGTTGGTTAGGTTGGTTAGAATTAGAATTAGGTTAGAATTAGAATTAGGTTAGAATTTGAGGTTAGAATACAAGCATAATTATGGTTTAATAAGCAATTTAGATAATATGTAAGCTATATGTTGGTTAGGGTTGATTGGTTAGGGTATGTTGGTTAAGGTTGGTTATTTTGTGGTTGGTTAGGTGTAATATTTGTATTATTCCACCGACTGATATATATATATATATATTTAAATATATATATATATATATATATATATATATATATATATATATATATATATATATATATATATATATATATATATATATATATATATATCAGTCCAGCAACCATGATCATGGTCCAGGTTAATTTAGGCTAGGAAATAAGCTAGGTTTGGAGGGTTAGGTTAGGTTAGGTTATTTTAGGCTAGGAAATGGGCTATGTTTGTAGAAATAGTAATAGAAAGAGGGCTGTAATTGTAGGTAGCGTTTCCTATCACCGAATGCCTCTATTCACCTAGCAGTAAATAGGTATCCAGAAGTTAGTTAGTTAGGTTAGTTTAGATAAGGTTAGGTTAAGTTAATTTAGGTTAGGTTAGATTAGGTTAGGTTAGTTATTGCTAGGAAATAGGTTAGGTTTGTAGAAATAGAAATAGGGCTGTAATTGTTGGTAGCGTTTCCTATCACCGAATGCCTCTGTTCACCTAGCAGTAAATAGGTATCCAGGAGTACCTTGAGGTGCTTTCGGGGCTTAGCGTCTCCGCGGCCCGGTCGTCGACCAGGCCTCATGGTTGCTGGACTGATCAACAAGGCTGTTAGACGCGGCTGCTCGCAACCTGACGTATGAGTCACAGCCTGGTTGATCAGGAGTTAGTTAGGTTAGGTAAGGTTAGATTAGGTAAGGTTAGATTAGGTTAGGTTAGTTTTGGCTAGGAAATAGGCTAGGTTTGTAAAAATAGAAATAGAAAAGGGGCTGTAAATGTTGGTAGCGTTTCCTATCACCAAATGCCTCTGTTCACCCTAGCAGTAAGTAAGTATCCAGGAGTTAATTAGATTAGATTAGGTTAGGCTAGGAAATAGGCTAGATTTGTAGAAATAGAAATAGGGCTGTAATTGTTGGTAGCGTTTCCTATCACCGAATGCCTCTGTTCACCTAGCAGTAAATAGGTATCCAAGAGTTAGTTAGGTTAGGTTAGATTAGGTTAGGTTAGTTTAGGCTAGGAAATAGACTAGGTTTGTAGAAATAGAAATAGAAAAAGGGCTGTAATTGTTGGTAATCTTTCCTATCATCGAATGCCTCTGTTCACCTAGCAGTAAATAGGTATCCAAGAGTTAGTTAGGTTAGGTTAGATTAGGTTAGGTTAGTTTAGGCTAGGAAATAGACTAGGTTTGTAGAAATAGAAATAGAAAAAGGGCTGTAATTGTTGGTAATCTTTCCTATCATCGAATGCCTCTGTTCACCTAGCAGTAAATAGGTATCCAGGAGTACCTTGAGATGCTTCCTTGAGGTGCTTTCGGGGCTTAGCGTCCCCGCGGCCCGGTCGTCGACCAGGCCTCATGGTTGCTGGACTGATCAACAAGGCTGTTAGACGCGGCTGCTCGCAACCTGACGTATGAGTCACAGCATGGTTGATCAGGAGTTAGTTAGGTTAGGTTAGGTAAGGTTAGATTAGGTTAGGTTAGTTTTGGCTAGGAAATAGGCTAGGTTTGTAGAAATAGAAATAGAAAAAGGGATGTAATTCTTGGTAGCGTTTCCTATCACCGAATGCCTCTGTTCACCTAGCAGTAAGTAAGTATCCAGGAGTTAGTTAGGTTAGGTGAGGTGAGGTTAGGTTAGGTGAGGTTTAGGTTAGGTGAGGTGAGGTGAAGTGAGGTTTGGTGAGGTGAGGTGAGATTATGTTAAATGAGGAAAGGTGAGGTGAGGTGAGGTGAGGTGAGGTTAGGTGAGATTCGGTGAGGTGAGGTGAGGTGAGATTATGTTAGGTGAGGAAAGGTAAGGTGAGGTAAGGTGACGTGAGGTGAGGTGAGGTTAGGTTAGGTGAGGTTAGGTTAGGTTAGGTTAGGTTAGTTCAGACTAGGAAATAGACTAGGTTTGTAGAAATAGAAATGGAAAAAGGGCTGTAGTTGTTGGTAGTGTTTCCTATCACCGAATGCCTCTGTTCACCTAGCAGTAAGTAAGTATCCAGGAATTAGTTAGGTTAGGTTAGATTAGGTTAAGTTAGTTTAGGCTAGGAAATAGGCTAGGTTTGTAGAAATAGAAATAGGACTGTAATTGTTGGTAGCGCTTCCTATCACTGAATGTTTCTGTTCACCTAGCAGTAAATAGGTATCCAGGAGTTAGTTAGGTTAGGTTATGTTAGATTAGCTTAGGTTAGATTAGGTTAGGTTAGGTTAGATTAGGTTAGATTAGGTTAGGTTGGTTTAGGGTAGGTTTGTAGAAGTAGGGCTGTAATTGTTGGTAGCCTTTCCTATCACCGAATGCCTCTGTTCACCTAGCAGTAAATAGGTATCCAGGAGTTAGTTAGGTTAGGTTATGTTAGATTAGCTTAGGTTAGATTAGGTTAGGTTAGATTAGGTTTGGTTAGGTTAGGTTAGGTTAGATTAGGTTAGGTTGGTTTAGGGTAGGTTTGTAGAAGTAGGGCTGTAAATGTTAGTAGCCTTTCCTATCACCGAATGCCTCTGTTCACCTAGCAGTAAATAGGTATCCAGGAGTTAGTTAGGTTAGGTTATGTTAGATTAGCTTAGGTTAGGTTAGATTAGGTTAGGTTAGGTTAGATTAGGTTAGGTTGGTTTAGGGTAGGTTTGTAGAAGTAGGGCTGTAAATGTTAGTAGCCTTTCCTATCACCGAATGTATCTGTTCACCTAGCAGTAAATAGGTATCCAGGAGTTAGTTAGGTTAGGTTATGTTAGATTAGCTTAGGTTAGGTTAGATTAGGTTAGGTTAGGTTAGGTTAGATTAGGTTAGGTTGGTTTAGGGTAGGTTTGTAGAAGTAGGGCTGTAAATGTTAGTAGCCTTTCCTATCACCGAATGTCTCTGTTCACCTAGCAGTAAATAGGTATCCAGGAGTTAGTTAGGTTAGGTTATGTTAGATTAGCTTAGGTTAGGTTAGATTAGGTTAGGTTAGGTTAGGTTAGATTAGGTTAGGTTGGTTTAGGGTAGGTTTGTAGAAGTAGGGCTGTAATTGTTAGTAGCCTTTCCTATCACCGAATGTCTCTGTTCACCTAGCAGTAAATAGGTATCCAGGAGTTAGTTAGGTTAGGTTATGTTAGATTAGCTTAGGTTAGGTTGGGTTAGGTTAGGTGAGGTTAGGTTAGGTTAGTTTAGACTAGGAAATAGACTAGGTTTGCAGAAATAGAAATAAAAATAGAAAAAGGGCTGTAGTTGTTGGTAGCCTTTCCTATCACCGAATGTCTCTGTTCACCTAGCAGTAAATAGGTATCCAGGAGTTAGTAAGCTAGCTACTTGGGGCGTGGTGAGTGAGTGAGGGTTAGTCACTGGTTGGACCTTGTGGGGTGGTGGGTGTTGGAGACCACTATAAGCCTAACATGTATAAAGTGCCTGTCTGCCTGTCCCCCGACTCAATGATGTTACAATTATTGACTAAATGAAGCCTAAGAGAGCATATGCAAGGCCTAAGATGAGTCATTTGTCAGCAGCAACTTGTGCGAGATCAATGGCAGCGGTGGCATCCCAACATTTCTATTTTGGAGCAACAGTAGTAGTAGTAGTAGTAGTCCATTTGTTGTTGGTTAATTTGACTAAATAGTTGCAATAAGTACTATCATTAATGGAGAATTGGCTGCTATGTGTGAGTATCCTCCGCCTGCCTGCCCGCCGCAGTTACCAGTATCCTGACTCACTCACTCACTCACTCACATGTGATTACTTACTACTTGTATACAATAGCAACGGCCATACTACCTACCTACCTATCACCTTGAGAACACTGCGTCTCCTCCCATACATCTGTCAGGTTAAACACCGTTGACTTTGGTTAGTACTTGGATGGGTGACCTGCCTGGGAACACCAACTGCTGCTGCTGTTAGTATACATATTTGGGCAGTCTCTGTGGGTCAGTGTGTGTGTGTGTGTGTGTGTGTGTGTGTGTGTGTGTGTGTGTGTGTGTGTGTGTGTGTGTGTGTGTGTGTGTGTGTGTGTGTGTGTGTGTGTGTGTGTGTGTGTGTGTGTGTGTGTGTGTGTGTGTGTGTGTGTGTGTGTGTGTGTGTGTGTGTGTGTGTGTGTGTGTGTACAAGAATGTCGCACATGGAAATGTGTACATGCCATTTTAATAATAGTTTACCATCCATGTAGAAAACGTCTACCTATTTGGCAGTCCATTGTCTCTCTCTGCCGGCCGGCCGGCCTACCTACCTGCTAAAACTTGTTCATTCAATATGCTGTTGAATATCTATCTCCAGTGATCACTTACCCTTAATTCCTACATTATTAACCAAATGATCTCATTAACAAATCTTTACACATTTCAACCACCTACCTTCCTGCTAACATCAATCACAACAACTAATACACTCAACTCAGTCCCAAACACTTTTCTTATTCCTTCCTCAACACCTCGCCCTATATAACCTATCTTACAATATTAAATTGAAATACCTAACTGACAACCCCCCCCCCCACCACCAACAACACCTCCCAAGGTAGCTCCTCAGGGCCCCTCTCCCCCTGCCCCCTCCCCCACCAACCCCCCCCCCCCCCACCACCACCACCAACAACACCTCCCAAGGTAGCTCCTCAGGGCCCCTCTCCCCCTCCCCCCTCCCCCACCAACCCCCCCCCCCTCCACCAACAACACCTCCCAAGGTAGCTCCTCAGGGCCCCTCTCCCCCACCATCTAACCCCCCCCCCCTATCCCCCATACCGCCCCCTTCCCCCCCCCCCCAACACAGAAAATGGCGGCCACAACGCTATATTTAACCAGCCAAAACCTTCGGTCCTTGGCCTATGTGCTATTTATTCCTGAAATAAAACGAGGGAAAAAATTAATTATTAATTAATACATACTTTTAAACACACACACACACACACACACACATGTCAGTTAGCCTAAATTCTCCAATATTCATTCATAAAACTGCCTCACGGGACTGCAACCTTATCAAATAAAGCTGTCAGGTCTTTCTAACTGTCAACACAAATTAACAACTTCACATCTCAATCATTGCAACTGTTGATAAATAGACACTAACTAACCTTGCTATGAGATATAAATACAAGTGCCAAATTTGATTCAGAAGGCAACTCCAGCGTGGCCTAGTCGGATAGAACAAGTTCCTAATCCGGATAGACCTGCGTTCGAGCCTGTCGGAACGGTTGCAAGTACAGGGCACAGATTTCTCTGTGTGTCCCCTCCTGTAGGAGCATCAGTTTCGATAGATTCTCTGGATAGCCGAAGATTGATTGACCGACTCCTTGGAATGTGGGGAAGGGTTGAAGTCCGGGGGGCCACGGACGGATACCTGGATCCACTGACCTCGGGCAGGTCTTTCAATCCACCTGGATTTCAGGTGGGGAGAAGGGAGGCAATTTGGGTCGACACAAATAGCTTCCTGGACCCAAAACCCCATGGATACACGGACACGGACACTCACACGGACACGCACACGGACACTCATGGACTCTGACACGAACCGAAGGTTCGTGTCAGATAATAAGAAGGGAGGTTAGGTTAGGTTGGTTAGGTTAGGTTGGTTAAGTAGGTTGGTTGGTTAGGTTAGGTTGCTTAGGTTAGGTTGGTTAGGTTAGGTTGCTTAGGTTAGGTTGCTTAGGTTAGGTTGGTTAGGTTAGGTTGCTTAGGTTAGGTTGCTTAGGTTGATTAGGTTAGGTTGGTTGATTAGGTTAGGTTGCTTAGGTTGCTTAGGTTGGTTAGGTTGCTTAAGTTGGTTAGGTTGCTAAGGCTGGTTAGGTTGCTTAGGTTGGTTGCTTAGGTTGGTTAGGTTGGTTGCTTAGGTTGGTTGGTTGGTTAGGTTAGGTTAGGTTAGGTTGGTTAGGTTAGGTTAGGTTTGTTAGGTTAGGTTAGGTTGGTTAGGTTATGTTGGTTAGGTTAGGTTGGTTAGGCTAGATTGGTTGGTTAGGTTGGTTGGTTAGGTTGGTTGGTTAGGTTAGGTTAGGTTAGGTTGGTTGGTAAGATTGGTTGGTTAGGTTGGTTGGTTAGGTTGGTTGGTTGGTTGGTTAGGTTAGGTTAGGTTGGTTGGTTAGGTTTGTTGGTTAGGTTAGATTGGTTGGTTAGGTTGGTTGGTTAGGTTGGTTGGTTAGGTTAGGTTAGGTTAGGTTAGGTTGGTTGGTAAGATTGGTTGGTTAGGTTGGTTGGTTAGGTTGGTTGGTTGGTTGGTTGGTTAGGTTAGGTTAGGTTGGTTAGGTTAGGTTGGTTAGGTTGGGTTGGGTTGGATGGTTAGGTTAGGTTGCTTAGGTTGGTTGATTAGGTTGGTTGGTTAGGTTGGTTGGTTGGTTAGGTTGGTTAGAATTAGAATTAGGTTAGAATTAGAATTAGGTTAGAATTTGAGGTTAGAATACAAGCATAATTATGGTTTAATAAGCAATTTAGATAATATGTAAGCTATATGTTGGTTAGGGTTGATTGGTTAGGGTATGTTGGTTAAGGTTGGTTATTTTGTGGTTGGTTAGGTGTAATATTTGTATTATTCCACCGACTGATATATATATATATATATATATTTAAATATATATATATATATATATATATATATATATATATATATATATATATATATATATATATATATCAGTCCAGCAACCATGATCATGGTCCAGGTTAATTTAGGCTAGGAAATAAGCTAGGTTTGGAGGGTTAGGTTAGGTTAGGTTATTTTAGGCTAGGAAATGGGCTATGTTTGTAGAAATAGTAATAGAAAGAGGGCTGTAATTGTAGGTAGCGTTTCCTATCACCGAATGCCTCTATTCACCTAGCAGTAAATAGGTATCCAGAAGTTAGTTAGTTAGGTTAGTTTAGATAAGGTTAGGTTAAGTTAATTTAGGTTAGGTTAGATTAGGTTAGGTTAGTTATTGCTAGGAAATAGGTTAGGTTTGTAGAAATAGAAATAGGGCTGTAATTGTTGGTAGCGTTTCCTATCACCGAATGCCTCTGTTCACCTAGCAGTAAATAGGTATCCAGGAGTACCTTGAGGTGCTTTCGGGGCTTAGCGTCTCCGCGGCCCGGTCGTCGACCAGGCCTCATGGTTGCTGGACTGATCAACAAGGCTGTTAGACGCGGCTGCTCGCAACCTGACGTATGAGTCACAGCCTGGTTGATCAGGAGTTAGTTAGGTTAGGTAAGGTTAGATTAGGTAAGGTTAGATTAGGTTAGGTTAGTTTTGGCTAGGAAATAGGCTAGGTTTGTAAAAATAGAAATAGAAAAGGGGCTGTAAATGTTGGTAGCGTTTCCTATCACCAAATGCCTCTGTTCACCCTAGCAGTAAGTAAGTATCCAGGAGTTAATTAGATTAGATTAGGTTAGGCTAGGAAATAGGCTAGATTTGTAGAAATAGAAATAGGGCTGTAATTGTTGGTAGCGTTTCCTATCACCGAATGCCTCTGTTCACCTAGCAGTAAATAGGTATCCAAGAGTTAGTTAGGTTAGGTTAGATTAGGTTAGGTTAGTTTAGGCTAGGAAATAGACTAGGTTTGTAGAAATAGAAATAGAAAAAGGGCTGTAATTGTTGGTAATCTTTCCTATCATCGAATGCCTCTGTTCACCTAGCAGTAAGTAAGTATCCAGGAGTTAGTTAGGTTAGGTGAGGTGAGGTTAGGTTAGGTGAGGTTTAGGTTAGGTGAGGTGAGGTGAAGTGAGGTTTGGTGAGGTGAGGTGAGATTATGTTAAATGAGGAAAGGTGAGGTGAGGTGAGGTGAGGTGAGGTTAGGTGAGATTCGGTGAGGTGAGGTGAGGTGAGATTATGTTAGGTGAGGAAAGGTAAGGTGAGGTAAGGTGACGTGAGGTGAGGTGAGGTTAGGTTAGGTGAGGTTAGGTTAGGTTAGGTTAGGTTAGTTCAGACTAGGAAATAGACTAGGTTTGTAGAAATAGAAATGGAAAAAGGGCTGTAGTTGTTGGTAGTGTTTCCTATCACCGAATGCCTCTGTTCACCTAGCAGTAAGTAAGTATCCAGGAATTAGTTAGGTTAGGTTAGATTAGGTTAAGTTAGTTTAGGCTAGGAAATAGGCTAGGTTTGTAGAAATAGAAATAGGACTGTAATTGTTGGTAGCGCTTCCTATCACTGAATGTTTCTGTTCACCTAGCAGTAAATAGGTATCCAGGAGTTAGTTAGGTTAGGTTATGTTAGATTAGCTTAGGTTAGATTAGGTTAGGTTAGGTTAGATTAGGTTAGATTAGGTTAGGTTGGTTTAGGGTAGGTTTGTAGAAGTAGGGCTGTAATTGTTGGTAGCCTTTCCTATCACCGAATGCCTCTGTTCACCTAGCAGTAAATAGGTATCCAGGAGTTAGTTAGGTTAGGTTATGTTAGATTAGCTTAGGTTAGATTAGGTTAGGTTAGATTAGGTTTGGTTAGGTTAGGTTAGGTTAGATTAGGTTAGGTTGGTTTAGGGTAGGTTTGTAGAAGTAGGGCTGTAAATGTTAGTAGCCTTTCCTATCACCGAATGCCTCTGTTCACCTAGCAGTAAATAGGTATCCAGGAGTTAGTTAGGTTAGGTTATGTTAGATTAGCTTAGGTTAGGTTAGATTAGGTTAGGTTAGGTTAGATTAGGTTAGGTTGGTTTAGGGTAGGTTTGTAGAAGTAGGGCTGTAAATGTTAGTAGCCTTTCCTATCACCGAATGTATCTGTTCACCTAGCAGTAAATAGGTATCCAGGAGTTAGTTAGGTTAGGTTATGTTAGATTAGCTTAGGTTAGGTTAGATTAGGTTAGGTTAGGTTAGGTTAGATTAGGTTAGGTTGGTTTAGGGTAGGTTTGTAGAAGTAGGGCTGTAAATGTTAGTAGCCTTTCCTATCACCGAATGTCTCTGTTCACCTAGCAGTAAATAGGTATCCAGGAGTTAGTTAGGTTAGGTTATGTTAGATTAGCTTAGGTTAGGTTAGATTAGGTTAGGTTAGGTTAGGTTAGATTAGGTTAGGTTGGTTTAGGGTAGGTTTGTAGAAGTAGGGCTGTAATTGTTAGTAGCCTTTCCTATCACCGAATGTCTCTGTTCACCTAGCAGTAAATAGGTATCCAGGAGTTAGTTAGGTTAGGTTATGTTAGATTAGCTTAGGTTAGGTTGGGTTAGGTTAGGTGAGGTTAGGTTAGGTTAGTTTAGACTAGGAAATAGACTAGGTTTGCAGAAATAGAAATAGAAATAGAAAAAGGGCTGTAGTTGTTGGTAGCCTTTCCTATCACCGAATGTCTCTGTTCACCTAGCAGTAAATAGGTATCCAGGAGTTAGTAAGCTAGCTACTTGGGGCGTGGTGAGTGAGTGAGGGTTAGTCACTGGTTGGACCTTGTGGGGTGGTGGGTGTTGGAGACCACTATAAGCCTAACATGTATAAAGTGCCTGTCTGCCTGTCCCCCGACTCAATGATGTTACAATTATTGACTAAATGAAGCCTAAGAGAGCATATGCAAGGCCTAAGATGAGTCATTTGTCAGCAGCAACTTGTGCGAGATCAATGGCAGCGGTGGCATCCCAACATTTCTATTTTGGAGCAACAGTAGTAGTAGTAGTAGTAGTAGTCCATTTGTTGTTGGTTAATTTGACTAAATAGTTGCAATAAGTACTATCATTAATGGAGAATTGGCTGCTATGTGTGAGTATCCTCCGCCTGCCTGCCCGCCGCAGTTACCAGTATCCTGACTCACTCACTCACTCACTCACATGTGATTACTTACTACTTGTATACAATAGCAACGGCCATACTACCTACCTACCTATCACCTTGAGAACACTGCGTCTCCTCCCATACATCTGTCAGGTTAAACACCGTTGACTTTGGTTAGTAATTGGATGGGTGACCTGCCTGGGAACACCAACTGCTGCTGCTGTTAGTATACATATTTGGGCAGTCTCTGTGGGTCAGTGTGTGTGTGTGTGTGTGTGTGTGTGTGTGTGTGTGTGTGTGTGTGTGTGTGTGTGTGTGTGTGTGTGTGTGTGTGTGTGTGTGTGTGTACAAGAATGTCGCACATGGAAATGTGTACATGCCATTTTAATAATAGTTTACCATCCATGTAGAAAACGTCTACCTATTTGGCAGTCCATTGTCTCTCTCTGCCGGCCGGCCGGCCTACCTACCTGCTAAAACTTGTTCATTCAATATGCTGTTGAATATCTATCTCCAGTGATCACTTACCCTTAATTCCTACATTATTAACCAAATGATCTCATTAACAAATCTTTACACATTTCAACCACCTACCTTCCTGCTAACATCAATCACAACAACTAATACACTCAACTCAGTCCCAAACACTTTTCTTATTCCTTCCTCAACACCTCGCCCTATATAACCTATCTTACAATATTAAATTGAAATACCTAACTGACAACCCCCCCCCCCACCACCAACAACACCTCCCAAGGTAGCTCCTCAGGGCCCCTCTCCCCCTGCCCCCTCCCCCACCAACCCCCCCCCCCCCCCCCACCACCACCACCAACAACACCTCCCAAGGTAGCTCCTCAGGGCCCCTCTCCCCCTCCCCCCTCCCCCACCAACCCCCCCCCCCCTCCACCAACAACACCTCCCAAGGTAGCTCCTCAGGGCCCCTCTCCCCCACCATCTAACCCCCCCCCCCTATCCCCCATACCGCCCCCTCCATCCCCCCCCCCCAACACAGAAAATGGCGGCCACAACGCTATATTTAACCAGCCAAAACCTTCGGTCCTTGGCCTATGTGCTATTTATTCCTGAAATAAAACGAGGGAAAAAATTAATTATTAATTAATACATACTTTTAAACACACACACACACACACACACACATGTCAGTTAGCCTAAATTCTCCAATATTCATTCATAAAACTGCCTCACGGGACTGCAACCTTATCAAATAAAGCTGTCAGGTCTTTCTAACTGTCAACACAAATTAACAACTTCACATCTCAATCATTGCAACTGTTGATAAATAGACACTAACTAACCTTGCTATGAGATATAAATACAAGTGCCAAATTTGATTCAGAAGGCAACTCCAGCGTGGCCTAGTCGGATAGAACAAGTTCCTAATCCGGATAGACCTGCGTTCGAGCCTGTCGGAACGGTTGCAAGTACAGGGCACAGATTTCTCTGTGTGTCCCCTCCTGTAGGAGCATCAGTTTCGATAGATTCTCTGGATAGCCGAAGATTGATTGACCGACTCCTTGGAATGTGGGGAAGGGTTGAAGTCCGGGGGGCCACGGACGGATACCTGGATCCACTGACCTCGGGCAGGTCTTTCAATCCACCTGGATTTCAGGTGGGGAGAAGGGAGGCAATTTGGGTCGACACAAATAGCTTCCTGGACCCAAAACCCCATGGATACACGGACACGGACACTCACACGGACACGCACACGGACACTCATGGACTCTGACACGAACCGAAGGTTCGTGTCAGATAATAAGAAGGGAGGTTAGGTTAGGTTGGTTAGGTTAGGTTGGTTAAGTAGGTTGGTTGGTTAGGTTAGGTTGCTTAGGTTAGGTTGGTTAGGTTAGGTTGCTTAGGTTAGGTTGCTTAGGTTAGGTTGGTTAGGTTAGGTTGCTTAGGTTAGGTTGCTTAGGTTGATTAGGTTAGGTTGGTTGATTAGGTTAGGTTGCTTAGGTTGCTTAGGTTGGTTAGGTTGCTTAAGTTGGTTAGGTTGCTAAGGCTGGTTAGGTTGCTTAGGTTGGTTGCTTAGGTTGGTTAGGTTGGTTGCTTAGGTTGGTTGGTTGGTTAGGTTAGGTTAGGTTAGGTTGGTTAGGTTAGGTTAGGTTTGTTAGGTTAGGTTAGGTTGGTTAGGTTATGTTGGTTAGGTTAGGTTGGTTAGGCTAGATTGGTTGGTTAGGTTGGTTGGTTAGGTTGGTTGGTTAGGTTAGGTTAGGTTAGGTTGGTTGGTAAGATTGGTTGGTTAGGTTGGTTGGTTAGGTTGGTTGGTTGGTTGGTTAGGTTAGGTTAGGTTGGTTGGTTAGGTTTGTTGGTTAGGTTAGATTGGTTGGTTAGGTTGGTTGGTTAGGTTGGTTGGTTAGGTTAGGTTAGGTTAGGTTAGGTTGGTTGGTAAGATTGGTTGGTTAGGTTGGTTGGTTAGGTTGGTTGGTTGGTTGGTTGGTTAGGTTAGGTTAGGTTGGTTAGGTTAGGTTGGTTAGGTTGGGTTGGGTTGGATGGTTAGGTTAGGTTGCTTAGGTTGGTTGATTAGGTTGGTTGGTTAGGTTGGTTGGTTGGTTAGGTTGGTTAGAATTAGAATTAGGTTAGAATTAGAATTAGGTTAGAATTTGAGGTTAGAATACAAGCATAATTATGGTTTAATAAGCAATTTAGATAATATGTAAGCTATATGTTGGTTAGGGTTGATTGGTTAGGGTATGTTGGTTAAGGTTGGTTATTTTGTGGTTGGTTAGGTGTAATATTTGTATTATTCCACCGACTGATATATATATATATATATATATTTAAATATATATATATATATATATATATATATATATATATATATATATATATATATATATATATATATATATATATCAGTCCAGCAACCATGATCATGGTCCAGGTTAATTTAGGCTAGGAAATAAGCTAGGTTTGGAGGGTTAGGTTAGGTTAGGTTATTTTAGGCTAGGAAATGGGCTATGTTTGTAGAAATAGTAATAGAAAGAGGGCTGTAATTGTAGGTAGCGTTTCCTATCACCGAATGCCTCTATTCACCTAGCAGTAAATAGGTATCCAGAAGTTAGTTAGTTAGGTTAGTTTAGATAAGGTTAGGTTAAGTTAATTTAGGTTAGGTTAGATTAGGTTAGGTTAGTTATTGCTAGGAAATAGGTTAGGTTTGTAGAAATAGAAATAGGGCTGTAATTGTTGGTAGCGTTTCCTATCACCGAATGCCTCTGTTCACCTAGCAGTAAATAGGTATCCAGGAGTACCTTGAGGTGCTTTCGGGGCTTAGCGTCTCCGCGGCCCGGTCGTCGACCAGGCCTCATGGTTGCTGGACTGATCAACAAGGCTGTTAGACGCGGCTGCTCGCAACCTGACGTATGAGTCACAGCCTGGTTGATCAGGAGTTAGTTAGGTTAGGTAAGGTTAGATTAGGTAAGGTTAGATTAGGTTAGGTTAGTTTTGGCTAGGAAATAGGCTAGGTTTGTAAAAATAGAAATAGAAAAGGGGCTGTAAATGTTGGTAGCGTTTCCTATCACCAAATGCCTCTGTTCACCCTAGCAGTAAGTAAGTATCCAGGAGTTAATTAGATTAGATTAGGTTAGGCTAGGAAATAGGCTAGATTTGTAGAAATAGAAATAGGGCTGTAATTGTTGGTAGCGTTTCCTATCACCGAATGCCTCTGTTCACCTAGCAGTAAATAGGTATCCAAGAGTTAGTTAGGTTAGGTTAGATTAGGTTAGGTTAGTTTAGGCTAGGAAATAGACTAGGTTTGTAGAAATAGAAATAGAAAAAGGGCTGTAATTGTTGGTAATCTTTCCTATCATCGAATGCCTCTGTTCACCTAGCAGTAAGTAAGTATCCAGGAGTTAGTTAGGTTAGGTGAGGTGAGGTTAGGTTAGGTGAGGTTTAGGTTAGGTGAGGTGAGGTGAAGTGAGGTTTGGTGAGGTGAGGTGAGATTATGTTAAATGAGGAAAGGTGAGGTGAGGTGAGGTGAGGTGAGGTTAGGTGAGATTCGGTGAGGTGAGGTGAGGTGAGATTATGTTAGGTGAGGAAAGGTAAGGTGAGGTAAGGTGACGTGAGGTGAGGTGAGGTTAGGTTAGGTGAGGTTAGGTTAGGTTAGGTTAGGTTAGTTCAGACTAGGAAATAGACTAGGTTTGTAGAAATAGAAATGGAAAAAGGGCTGTAGTTGTTGGTAGTGTTTCCTATCACCGAATGCCTCTGTTCACCTAGCAGTAAGTAAGTATCCAGGAATTAGTTAGGTTAGGTTAGATTAGGTTAAGTTAGTTTAGGCTAGGAAATAGGCTAGGTTTGTAGAAATAGAAATAGGACTGTAATTGTTGGTAGCGCTTCCTATCACTGAATGTTTCTGTTCACCTAGCAGTAAATAGGTATCCAGGAGTTAGTTAGGTTAGGTTATGTTAGATTAGCTTAGGTTAGATTAGGTTAGGTTAGGTTAGATTAGGTTAGATTAGGTTAGGTTGGTTTAGGGTAGGTTTGTAGAAGTAGGGCTGTAATTGTTGGTAGCCTTTCCTATCACCGAATGCCTCTGTTCACCTAGCAGTAAATAGGTATCCAGGAGTTAGTTAGGTTAGGTTATGTTAGATTAGCTTAGGTTAGATTAGGTTAGGTTAGATTAGGTTTGGTTAGGTTAGGTTAGGTTAGATTAGGTTAGGTTGGTTTAGGGTAGGTTTGTAGAAGTAGGGCTGTAAATGTTAGTAGCCTTTCCTATCACCGAATGCCTCTGTTCACCTAGCAGTAAATAGGTATCCAGGAGTTAGTTAGGTTAGGTTATGTTAGATTAGCTTAGGTTAGGTTAGATTAGGTTAGGTTAGGTTAGATTAGGTTAGGTTGGTTTAGGGTAGGTTTGTAGAAGTAGGGCTGTAAATGTTAGTAGCCTTTCCTATCACCGAATGTATCTGTTCACCTAGCAGTAAATAGGTATCCAGGAGTTAGTTAGGTTAGGTTATGTTAGATTAGCTTAGGTTAGGTTAGATTAGGTTAGGTTAGGTTAGGTTAGATTAGGTTAGGTTGGTTTAGGGTAGGTTTGTAGAAGTAGGGCTGTAAATGTTAGTAGCCTTTCCTATCACCGAATGTCTCTGTTCACCTAGCAGTAAATAGGTATCCAGGAGTTAGTTAGGTTAGGTTATGTTAGATTAGCTTAGGTTAGGTTAGATTAGGTTAGGTTAGGTTAGGTTAGATTAGGTTAGGTTGGTTTAGGGTAGGTTTGTAGAAGTAGGGCTGTAATTGTTAGTAGCCTTTCCTATCACCGAATGTCTCTGTTCACCTAGCAGTAAATAGGTATCCAGGAGTTAGTTAGGTTAGGTTATGTTAGATTAGCTTAGGTTAGGTTGGGTTAGGTTAGGTGAGGTTAGGTTAGGTTAGTTTAGACTAGGAAATAGACTAGGTTTGCAGAAATAGAAATAGAAATAGAAAAAGGGCTGTAGTTGTTGGTAGCCTTTCCTATCACCGAATGTCTCTGTTCACCTAGCAGTAAATAGGTATCCAGGAGTTAGTAAGCTAGCTACTTGGGGCGTGGTGAGTGAGTGAGGGTTAGTCACTGGTTGGACCTTGTGGGGTGGTGGGTGTTGGAGACCACTATAAGCCTAACATGTATAAAGTGCCTGTCTGCCTGTCCCCCGACTCAATGATGTTACAATTATTGACTAAATGAAGCCTAAGAGAGCATATGCAAGGCCTAAGATGAGTCATTTGTCAGCAGCAACTTGTGCGAGATCAATGGCAGCGGTGGCATCCCAACATTTCTATTTTGGAGCAACAGTAGTAGTAGTAGTAGTAGTAGTCCATTTGTTGTTGGTTAATTTGACTAAATAGTTGCAATAAGTACTATCATTAATGGAGAATTGGCTGCTATGTGTGAGTATCCTCCGCCTGCCTGCCCGCCGCAGTTACCAGTATCCTGACTCACTCACTCACTCACTCACATGTGATTACTTACTACTTGTATACAATAGCAACGGCCATACTACCTACCTACCTATCACCTTGAGAACACTGCGTCTCCTCCCATACATCTGTCAGGTTAAACACCGTTGACTTTGGTTAGTACTTGGATGGGTGACCTGCCTGGGAACACCAACTGCTGCTGCTGTTAGTATACATATTTGGGCAGTCTCTGTGGGTCAGTGTGTGTGTGTGTGTGTGTGTGTGTGTGTGTGTGTGTGTGTGTGTGTGTGTGTGTGTGTGTGTGTGTGTGTGTGTGTGTGTGTGTGTACAAGAATGTCGCACATGGAAATGTGTACATGCCATTTTAATAATAGTTTACCATCCATGTAGAAAACGTCTACCTATTTGGCAGTCCATTGTCTCTCTCTGCCGGCCGGCCGGCCTACCTACCTGCTAAAACTTGTTCATTCAATATGCTGTTGAATATCTATCTCCAGTGATCACTTACCCTTAATTCCTACATTATTAACCAAATGATCTCATTAACAAATCTTTACACATTTCAACCACCTACCTTCCTGCTAACATCAATCACAACAACTAATACACTCAACTCAGTCCCAAACACTTTTCTTATTCCTTCCTCAACACCTCGCCCTATATAACCTATCTTACAATATTAAATTGAAATACCTAACTGACAACCCCCCCCCCACCACCAACAACACCTCCCAAGGTAGCTCCTCAGGGCCCCTCTCCCCCTGCCCCCTCCCCCACCAACCCCCCCGCCCACCACCACCACCAACAACACCTCCCAAGGTAGCTCCTCAGGGCCCCTCTCCCCCTGCCCCCTCCCCCACCAACCCCCCCCCCCCCCTCCACCAACAACACCTCCCAAGGTAGCTCCTCAGGGCCCCTCTCCCCCACCATCTAACCCCCCCCCCTATCCCCCATACCGCCCCCTCCATCCCCCCCCCCCCCCAACACAGAAAATGGCGGCCACAACGCTATATTTAACCAGCCAAAACCTTCGGTCCTTGGCCTATGTGCTATTTATTCCTGAAATAAAACGAGGGAAAAATTAATTATTAATTAATACATACTTTTAAACACACACACACACACACACATGTCAGTTAGCCTAAATTCTCCAATATTCATTCATAAAACTGCCTCACGGGACTGCAACCTTATCAAATAAAGCTGTCAGTCTTTCTAACTGTCAACACAAATTAACAACTTCACATCTCAATCATTGCAACTGTTGATAAATAGACACTAACTAACCTTGCTATGAGATATAAATACAAGTGCCAAATTTGATTCAGAAGGCAACTCCAGCGTGGCCTAGTCGGATAGAACAAGTTCCTAATCCGGATAGACCTGCGTTCGAGCCTGTCGGAACGGTTGCAAGTACAGGGCACAGATTTCTCTGTGTGTCCCCTCCTGTAGGAGCATCAGTTTCGATAGATTCTCTGGATAGCCGAAGATTGATTGACCGACTCCTTGGAATGTGGGGAAGGGTTGAAGTCCGGGGGGCCACGGACGGATACCTGGATCCACTGACCTCGGGCAGGTCTTTCAATCCACCTGGATTTCAGGTGGGGAGAAGGGAGGCAATTTGGGTCGACACAAATAGCTTCCTGGACCCAAAACCCCATGGATACACGGACACGGACACTCACACGGACACGCACACGGACACTCATGGACTCTGACACGAACCGAAGGTTCGTGTCAGATAATAAGAAGGGAGGTTAGGTTAGGTTGGTTAGGTTAGGTTGGTTAAGTAGGTTGGTTGGTTAGGTTAGGTTGCTTAGGTTAGGTTGGTTAGGTTAGGTTGCTTAGGTTAGGTTGCTTAGGTTAGGTTGGTTAGGTTAGGTTGCTTAGGTTAGGTTGCTTAGGTTGATTAGGTTAGGTTGGTTGATTAGGTTAGGTTGCTTAGGTTGCTTAGGTTGGTTAGGTTGCTTAAGTTGGTTAGGTTGCTAAGGCTGGTTAGGTAATGGTACCAAGCTTTGCATTCCAAGCAAGTTTTCCCTCTGCAATAAAAAAAGGAAAAAATTCTGCTAAAGTCTTATAATACAAGTCAAACAGTTGACTACAAATCATATGATAATTTATTTTCTGAAGATGGAATTACTGTGGACTGACTGGTCTGAAAACAAATGGAGGAAAGTAATGGAGTTAGTGAGGTAATGAGAAGAGTGAACTTATATATGAAAGTTTCTGATAAGTGACTTACCATGAAATCTTTTCGATGAGGAAAACTTAACCATATTTGACGGCGTCCAAGATGCACCTTCGCATAAGACGAAACCTCGCATAAGACGCACCCTTACCTTGAGGTTACCTTGAAGTGTTTTCAGAGCTTAGAGTATCCGCGGCCCAGTCGTCAACCAGGTCTCCTCTGGACTGGTCAACAAGGCTGTTGGACGCGCCTGCTCGCATCCTGACGTATGAGTCACAGCCCGATTGATCAGGTATCCTTTGGAGGGGCTTGTCAAGTTCTCTCTTGAACACTGTGAGGGATCGGCCAGTTATGTCCCTTATGTGTAGTGAAGCGTGTTGAACAGTCTCGGGCCTCTAATGTTTGATAGTTCTCTCTCAGAGTACCTGTTGCACCTCTGCTTTTCAACGGGGGTATCTGCACATCCTGCCATGTCTTCTGGTCTCATGTGCTGTTATTTCTGTGTGCAGGTTTGGGACCAGCCCCTCTAATAATTTCCATGTGTAAATTATTATGTATCTCTCCCGCCTGCGCTCAAGAGAATACAGATTTAGGCTCTAGTCGGTCCTAATAGTTTAGAGGTTTTACTGAGTGGATTCTAGCAGTAAAGAATCTCTGCCCGCTCTCCAGGTCAGCAATTTCTCCAACTTTGAAAGGGGCTGTCATCGTGCAGCAGTATTCCACTCTAGAGAGCACTAGCGTCTTGAAGAGTATCATGAGAAACCCTTTTAACCATAAGACACACCCTTATTTTACAAGGATACTTTGTGGAAAAACTACTTAGTATATTTCATCACACATTTATTGAAAGATGCAGGCGATGAGTCACAATAACGTGGCTGAAGTAGTTTGACCAGACTACACACTAGAAGGTGAAGGGACGACGACGTTTCGGTCCGTCCTGGACCATTCTCATGTCGATCGACTTGAGAATGGTCCAGGACGCACCGAAACGTTGTCGTCCTTCACCTTCTAATTTATTGAAAGATATTTTAAAGTGGTTTTTGTAGCCCAACTCTTACCTCCTCTAAGTTCAGCTGTCTAGTTGTTTACATTTTGGGCACGAGAATTGCTATACAGGATGTGAAACTTGTATTTCTGGATGTTATGTTTTGTGTTACCTCGACAGGCCACCAGGGTGGCATACCTGGTGGCGGCGCACCCACTTTCCTTTCACAGATTTTGCTGCTCCTGTTATGCAGCATGCAGTCACAGCTAGTCACAGGTCACAGCTAGTCACAGTCGCAATCAGTTAGAGGCAGCCATGGTCACGTCACAGTCAATCAAGGCATTCAGGCACAAGTCACAGTCAGGCATTCAGGCACAAGTCAATTAGGTCCTTCACAGTCACAAGTCACAGTCAGTCCTAACCAGTCAAAGGCAGATAGACATTCACAGCTGTGGTAGCAATCAGTTACAGTTTGACAGTCAATCACACATCCACCTGCCCACCCAGTCAGCCCACCAATCCATCCAACCACCCACCCACCCACCTGCTAACCCTGCCTGCCTGCCCTACGTCAGCCACCTCTACGCCTTCGCATCCACTATACCAGCCATCCAAAACTCCCTGTCTGTCCACCTGCCCATCCACTCACCAGTCTGCTACAAATCCCTCAACCTCCACCTGCCTGCCAGTCAGTAACCAATCCATCCACCCACCCTGCCTGCCCACTAGCCAGTCAGTCCACCTGCCTGTCCACTGGCTGCTTTGATGCTTGGTTGGTTAGGCCGAGGGTGCACCATGTGTTGTGTCTGGTCGCGGCTCTCCACTGTTACCTGCTTGCCACGGCCTCGGAAGCCGGGGACGCGCTTTGGGTTGACCCGGTTTCCCTTCTTCCCTGTTCCAGGGTTTGGGTCCCCCAGGTCGTCCTCAGGGTTATTCGGTCCAGCCAGCCTGCGGGCTATCCTCGTGCCTATGACGTTCGTGAGTTTGCTGCGCTGGCTGCCGTCTTCAACAACATGCCTTTGGCTGACATTCGGACACAGGGTTTTTTGGAGGTCGAACTGGGTCCTGGCCGCTTGCTACCTTGTGAATATCCCTGGACCTGGTAGGGCCTGAATTGAATTGGGTCAGCGGTTGCAGCCAGTTGTCTCGACTTCGCGTTGAGGAGCGAGGGCTGACCGCCTCCCAGGTAAGTCCCTCTTGTTTTGTCTTTGGGTAAGTAGCTTTGGGGGAGCCAAAGTGGCTCCACCCAGAAACACACACGCATACAAGCATCCATACTTACATGGATAGCTACAAACATACATTCATTAACAGTAAATTAGTGCACACACACACACTAATGCATATAAAAAAAAAAAAATTGAAATGCTTCACATAGAGGATAAATCAAATATAGTGAAAAATGTTTTACTAACCTGGAGTCGCCACTGACTATTGTCATGTCATCAAGAATACCAACACACCACACAATGACCTCACTTGCAGAATTACCCACTGAACAACGGGTCACCTGAAAATACAAATATAATTTAAGGCTAAAGCCAATATTAAAGGTAGATATTGTTCACTCACATTGTGAAATAGGAAGCACAGGGGTACCCCGGTTTAAGAGTTTAATCCGTTCCTGGAGACGGCTCATATTCCGAGGTACCACCGTACTCTTAGCTCACGTCACACCTAGACCTGGGACCGAGACCTCGACAGAGAATAATGCTTGTTCACCGTGCCTTAAATGTTCACACCCTCCGTAGGGAGCCAGTCGGCCGAGCGGACAGCTCGCTGGACTTGTGATCCTGTGGCCCTGGGTTTGATCCCGGGCGCCGGCGAGAAACAATGGACAGAGTTTCTTTCACCCTATGCCCCTGTTACCTAGCAGTAAAATAGGTACCTGGGTATAAGTCAGCTGTCACGGGCTGCTTCCTGGGGTGGAGGCCTGGTCGAGGACTGGGCCGCGGGGACACTAAAAAGCCCCGAAATCATCTCAAGATAACCTCAACATAACCCGTTCACCATGCAATAAATGGGGAGACCTCATTCTAAACTGATTAGAGGGCTGTGTTCCAGAAAAACTAACATGGTAAGATTTAATATGAGTTGTGAGAAGAGAAAGTGTAAAACCAGGAGTTAGAAGTCATATGCTCCTGTACACAGGCATTAACGCGATATTCGTAATGGTCAGTACAGATAGGCAACAAATACATATACCACAGGCAAGTCTTTTCAATACAAAATTATTAACATTGAGTATAAGGGAATACACCTTTCTGGACTTGACTTTAGTAATGGCATTAAACTTCAGCATTAGCCATTACCGATACGGATCAGGCTAGCCAATGCCAGGTTCTGTGACTCACGCTGATTACTACGATTACTAGCCCACGCATTTTCTCCAATGTGTATTGTTGCGTTAAGTGAGGTACTTGTATTATGGTTATATCCTGCTCATGGGTTGCTGGACATAGCATAAAAAAAACAAAAAGTCACATTAAACTTCAGTGTGAATATTAGGAACAGGAGAATGTCAAAAGCCAAGGTTAAAATAACCTGGTTAAATTTAATCAAAAGGAATATTGAAACAAAAATGTTACAATTCAGAAACAATCACGGCAGATACAGGAGAATTCAGGTACAATCAAGCAGTAGTAGAAATATGAAAGTTTAATCACAATATTAACTAGAAAGTTTACTAACCATTAACAAATCTACAAATATGGCTTTAGAATAGGCATGTCAAACATGGAGCTTGCGGGCCACATGCTGCCTTTTGCAAGCACACCTGCGGCCCGCGGGCCACATGCGGCCTTTTGCAAGCACTCCTGCGGTCCGCAAGCCACATGCGGCCTTTTGCAAGCACTCCTGCGGTCCGCGGGCCACATGCGGCCTTTTGCAAGCACACCTGCAGCCCGCGGGCCACATGCGGCCTTTTACAAGCACACCTGCAGCCCGCACAAAGGATACTATAATTTGGAATATAATAGAAAAAATCATTCTGCAATAATATGTATTAAATGAATTCAATTAGTTGTGGTGTGTGGGCATCATGATGACATAAACATGCCCCCATAATGGCCCTCGGGGGGGACCCTCAGTTGTGGTGTGTGGCCCTCATGATGACATAAACATGCCCCCATATGGCCCTCGGGGGGGACCCTCAGTTGTGGTGTGTGGCCCTCATGATGACATAAACATGCCCCCATATGGCCCTCGGGGGGGGGACCCTCAGTTGCGGTGTGTGGCCCTCATGATGACATAAACATGCCCCCATATGGCCCTCGGGGGGGACCCTCAGTTGCGGTGTGTGGCCCTCATGATGACATAAACATGACCACATATGGCCCTCGGGGGGGACCCTCAGTTGCGGTGTGTGGCCCTCATGATGACATAAACATGACCCCAATATGGCCCTCGGGGGAAACCGCTCAGTTTGACATGCCTGCTTTAGAATTTGAGCAACTTACCCGGCCTTCCGTCAGAGACCACAGACGGACACAGTTGACAGATCCTGTGACTATGTACTCTCCGCTGCTGTGCCAGCAGATGTGCAATATTCGACCTGATGAAAGAAAACTTGAAGTAACGCTAATCATAACTTTTAACTCCAGTGCCAAGCCATATGCGTAGGAAATGTAGATGTTTATCTCTCAGAATGTTTGGTAATATGTGTTGACCAGACCACACACTAGAAGTTGAAGGGACGACGACGTTTCGGTTCATCCTGGACCATTCTCCAACCCGCTCTCGCAAATTCGTAAAGTCAATATTGACTTATTAACTACGTGCATAGGTGATATACTAAACATAATAGATACCCTTAAAAAGCTTCAAAGAAAACACCGACCTAACCTAACCTTGTTAGTATCTTAAGATAAGCATCTTATTGCTTCGTAATTACAATTATTACTTAACCTATACCTATAATAGGTTAAGTAACAATTGTAATTACAAAGCTATAAGATGCTTATCTTAAGATACTAACAAGGTTTAGGTTAGGTCGGTGTTTTCTTTGAAGCTTTTTAAGGGTGTCTTATTATGTTTAGTATGTCACCTATGCACTTATTTAATAAGTCAATATTGACTTTACGAATTTGCGAGAACGGGTTGCAACCTCAAGTCGATTGTGATGAGGAGGTAGAGACAGGCAATAAATAGGCAAGAGAGAGCTGAGGAGGAAAGTAAGGTGTAGGGGATAGTAGTAATAATTTATGGTAATATGTTTATTGCTTGTGATGTGTGTGTATGTATGTATTAATACGATGTACTGAACGGGGTGAGAATAGCTTGAGCTACCTCATCCCTTTGTGTGTATTTTACATCAATAAACTTATTTCAATTTCAATTTAAAAAACCCATATGCAATAATGTTCTTGCGTTTATTAGTCTAATTGTAATATTGAGTACACGTTCAAAATCTGGGGCCAGATTCACGAAGCAGTTATGCGAGTACTTACGAATGTGTACATCTTACCTCAATCTTTGACGCCTTTGGTTATATTTATGAAACAGTTTACAAGCATAAAAACTTGCCAATCAACTGTTGTCATTGTTATAGACAGCCTCCTGGTGCTTCGGAGCTCATTAACTGTTGAATAATTGTAAACAAAGCCGCCAAAGATTGAGAAAAGATGTACCTGTTTCTCGCCGGCGCCTGGGTTCGATCCCAGGCGCCGGCGAGAAACAATAGGCAGTTTCTTTCACCCTATGCCCCTGTTACCTAGCAGTAAAATAGGTATACCTGGGTGTTAGTCAGCTGTCACGGGCTGCTTCCTGGGGGTGGAGGCCTGGTCGAGGACCGGGCCGCGGGGACACTAAAGCCAAGAAATCATCTCAAGATAACCTCAAGATAGGAGTACCGGGAACCCACAGCGTTTTCCCTCACACAAGTACAGAGCTGACAGTCCCCCACCTCACCAGTCTGGGAAATCGGCACAGCTTTACACACAGCTGGAAGGTTCACAGAAAATGAAGCCTCGATAAACGGCCAAACAACCACTGCAAATGAGTCGCACAAAACAAGGGACTCACTCAAACAAGCTCAAAAGTCGCTAGTACCAATTACCACCACTAGGCGGCCCAGCCCCAGCTCTCAGCCGGCTACTGAAGTCAGTTCTGGACCTGATGAACCAACTCATGACAAATTGCCAAACTAGAAATTGGAAAATCAGCTTCTCCAGAAATTGGTGTTTTGTTACATTCAACGTTGGGTTTCTGGAGGGAGTCGGAGTCCCCTTGTGACTTCCTGAAGCAAATCTAACCATAGAGAACAAGAACGGAACAGACCAGGACGGAGGAAAGGAGCTGGCACTTGAGAGGAGGAGACACCAGGCCAAGCAACACAGCCCTAAGCTACACGCAACCAACTATCTTCTTGGTTATCTTGAGGTTACCTTGAGATGATTTCGGGGCTTTAGTGTCCCCGCGGCCCGGTCCTCGACCAGGCCTCCATCCCCGGGAAGCAGCCCGTGACAGCTGACTAACACCCAGGTACCTATTTTACTGCTAGGTAACGGAGCCATAGGGTGAAAGAAACTCTGCCCATTGTTTCTCGCCGGTGCCCGGGATCGAACCCGGGACCACAGGATCACAAGTCCAGTGTGCTGTCCGCTCGGCCGACCGGCTCCCTCATATGCTGGTCATTTGCTCGGTAAAGTGTTCATTGCAAGTTCTGTAATTTCTAAATAATTCTTAATGGGAATTCATGAGTTTTGTGACTATTTGTTTTTGTTTTCACTTTTAGAGGAATTGCCTTTTGTAGTGAGTTAAGTTTAGCTCCTCATGTGTTGCTGTGGCTGTGTCTGCTAAACATTTAGGGCAGACATTAAACAATCCCAGCCCGTCATAAAAGTATTTGTGTGTACGTCTGATACCATACTACTTGTGAAAAGGACGAAATGTAGATGTTTATCTCTCAGAATGTTTGGTAATATGTTTATTGTTTGTGATGTGTGTCTATGTATGTATTAACACGATGTACTGAACGGGGTGAGAATAGCTTGAGCTACCTCATCCCTTTGTGTGTATTTTACATCAATAAACTTATTTCAATTTCAATCCCAGCCCAGAGATGTTATAGTAACAAAAACATGTGAAAATGATTTACCAAGTGTAACAAAACCATTTGTAAAAGATGCAGACGAGGAGTCACAATAACGTGGCTGAATCAACTTGAGAATGGTCCGGTCCAGGACGGACAGAAACGTCGTCATCCCTTCACTTTCTAGTGTGTGGTCTGGTCAACATTTGTAAAAGACGCAGACGAAGCCACAATAACGTGGCTGAATCAACTTGAGAATGGTCCAGGAAGAACAGAAACATCGTCATCCCTTCACTTTCTAGTGTGTGGTCTGGTCAACATTTGTAAAAGACGCAAACGAAGAGTCACACTAACGTGACTGAATCAACTCAAGAATGGTCCAGGACGGACAGAAACGTCGTCATCCCTTCACTTTCTGGTGTGTGGTCTGGTCAACATTTGTAAAAGACGCAAACGAAGAGTCACACTAACGTGACTGAATCAACTTGAGAATGGTCCAGGACGGACAGAAACGTCGTCATCCCTTCACTTTCTAGTGTGTGGTCTGGTCAACATTTGTAAAAGCTAACTACAAACCACTAACCTTCTTGCTTCTCCAGGGCTCTGTCGTACATTATGCCCTCGTCCACCACGTCAAACACGCACACATAGCCTTCCTCTGTGCCAGCCTGTAGGCATCAACAAAGAAAATTTGTAATTGTCTTCAACATAAATTGATATATTTCTCAAAAAGTACACAATAGAAGATATATATATATGTGGAGGATGACAGCAATATACATCTAAATGGCTGAATGGCCCTTAAATGGCTCGGCTAATTAGAAATCCAACTTCGTGATGACCATCTTGAGGTTATCTTGAGATGATTTCGGGGCTTTAGTGTCCCCGCGGCCTGGTCCTCGACCAGGCCTCCACCCCCAGGAAGCAGCCCGTGACAGCCGACTAACACCCAGGTACCTATTTTACTGCTAGGTAACAGGGACATAGGGTGAAAGAAACTCTGCCCATTGTTTCTCGCTGGCGCCCGGCATCGAACCCGGGACCCACAGGATCACAAGTCCAGCGTGCTGTCCGCTCGGCAGACCGGCTCCCATAACAACGTTATGGGAGCCGGTGACATGCCAACGAAAATTTCACAAAACTTATATATATATAAATCACATTTGGAGATTCCAGCACAAGAGGCAATTGTAGATAGCAAATTGGAGCAGCTTAGAGGGCCTGACAGCTGAGAGGAGAGCGCTTCAGATTCGTAGTCCTGAGGTTTCGGGTTCGATCCCCGGCGGAGGCGGAAACAAAATGGGCAGACTTTCTTTCACCCTGATGCACTGTTCACCCAGCAGTAAATAGGTACCTGGGTGTTAGACAGCTGCTACGGGCTTCTGCTTCCTGGGGGTGTGTAACAAAATGGAGGCCTGGTCGAGGACCGGGCTGCAGGGACGCTGAGCCCCGAAATCATCTCAAGATAACCTCAAGATGGGGTTAATGATTTTACCTTGAAAACTTTCACAGAACAATATCATTATTTTGGGTGTTGTTATGTCCAATACAATTGGCTTGGAAAACATAGTTTCAGTTGCACCATTGTGAGCCATGGAGTTTGTAGGAGTGACTGAGTGTAGAGTTGAATGTGCCTTCAAAGATGTTGGATAAGCCACTATCTGTACCAACCACATATATGTTAGAATTTTTTTTTTTTAACATTTACCCATAAATATCCAATTTCCACTATTTTCCATGTGTTGCCCTGCATGAAATTTTTTTTTAAATTTTGCCCCGAGGGGCGAGTTTATTGGGCAGCGCCACTCATCCTGTGAGTGGACACACCGCCACAGTGACAGTATTGGGCAGCGCCACTCATCCTGTGAGTCGACACACCGCCACAGTGACAGTATTGGGCAGCATCACTCATCCTGTGAGTGGACACACCACCATAGTGACAGTATTGGGCAGCGCCACTCATCCTGTGAGTGGACACACCACCATAGTGACAGTATTGGGCAGCGCCACTCATCCTGTGAGTGGACACACCGCCATAGTGACAGTATTGGGCAGCGCCACTCATCCTGTGAGTGGACACACCGCCATAGTGACAGTATTGGGCAGCGCCACTCATCCTGTGAGTGGACACACCGCCATAGTGACAGTATTGGGCAGCGTCACTCATCCTGTGAGTGGACACACCGCCATGGTGACAGTATTGGGCAGCGCCACTCATCCTGTGAGTGGACACACCACCATGGTGACAGTATTGGGCAGCGCCACTCATCCTGTGAGTGGACACACCACCATAGTGACAGTATTGGGCAGCGTCACTCATCCTGTGAGTGGACACACCGCCATAGTGACAGTATTGGGCAGCGCCACTCATCCTGTGAGTGGACACACCGCCATAGTGACAGTATTGGGCAGCGCCACTCATCCTGTGAGTGGACACACCACCATAGTGACAGTATTGGGCAGCGCCACTCATCCTGTGAGTAGACACACCACCATAGTGACAGTATTGGGCAGCGCCACTCATCCTGTGAGTGGACACACTGCCATAGTGACAGTATTGGGCAGCGTCACTCATCCTGTGACTGGACACACCACCATAGTGACAGTATTGGGCAGCGTCACTCATCCTGTGAGTGGACACACCGCCATAGTGACAGTATTGGGCAGCGCCACTCATCCTGTGAGTGGACACACCGCCATAGTGACAGTATTGGGCAACGCCACTCATCCTGTGAGTGGACACA
Source organism: Procambarus clarkii (assembly GCF_040958095.1). Classification (NCBI taxonomy): domain Eukaryota; kingdom Metazoa; phylum Arthropoda; class Malacostraca; order Decapoda; family Cambaridae; genus Procambarus; species Procambarus clarkii. The sequence continues at coordinate 9,411,854 of NC_091187.1, forward strand.
CCGCCATAGTGACAGCATTGGGCAGCGCCACTCATCCTGTGAGTAGACACACCACCATAGTGACAGTATTGGGCAGCGCCACTCATCCTGTGAGTGGACACACCGCCATAGCAGCATGTACAACACTCCCCAATAGGAAGAAAACCCGCTGGGTTGTTCATCCTGTCACTTGTACCCAGACACAGCTGGGACTTGCATGTACTGTACCAAAACACAGAGGAGCCTCGATTAACGAATTTAATCTGTTCCGGCACCGAGCTCGTCATGTGAAACGCTCATCTTCTGAAATGAATTTCCCCATTTACAATACACGTAATGGAAATAAAATTAATCCGTTCCACCACCGAAAAAATCAATATGATACTGTACTTGATTGGCATTTTTTTCTATCAACCACCAATTTCAACCTCATAAAACCAGTGTTGAATGTAATGAAACGTCATTTTCTGGATGAGCCCCCGGAGGCTCCATGAAGCTATCCGAACTGATGTGTGCTATATTAGACTGGGGTCATCGGTCACAGGAGTCCTTGGGCTTACCGGAGACCACGAGCCAGAACCTGGTACCCTCAGAGAGGTGCAGGGAGCAATGGCCTATGAACACTTTACATTTAAAGTTTGTCATAATTGTCATCGACCGAGGAAGGACCCAGAAAAGTAGGTGAATCAAAACAGACCACAGTCTGCTTGAAAATTCAAAGCTACGTCCTCAAAATAGCAAAAGAACTCCCCTAAAAAGAAAACAAACAAGCACCACTTCATCCAATGGAGGTGTTCATCGACTTGATAATAGTCCAGGACGGACCGAAACGTCGTCGTCTCTTCATCTTCTAGTGTGTGGTCAACATTCTTCAGCCACATTATTGTGACTCGATCATCTGCACTTCATCCAACTAGCAACCTGCTTATTAGCCCTAACCCCCTACCCCCCCCCCTCCCCATTCACGGGGGAAGGGGGAGTCCGGCAACCCACCAATTCAGTTCTTAAATGAAGAAAGCCACCGATCGAAGGGAGGGAGGGATGTCAGGGAGCCTCCGGGGCTCACCCAGAAACTGGAGTTTCATTACATTCGACGCTGGTTTTCTGTAGGGAGCCTCGTTGGCTCCCTAAAGCTAACTATCCACAGAGAAGGCAAACAGGGACTTACCAGGAAGGCGACAGCACCGCAGGTTTCAAAGCGAGGAAGAGAGAGTCGGCCGCAACAGGCATCCCAAAGCCACACAAGGCTGCAGAGGAACCAGGACATTACGAGATACCTGGCAGCCAGGATTGTTCGAGCTCTAAATCCCCCGCGCCTGAATATTGTCCAAAGACATACTTATTGCCAAAGACAGCCGAAAGAGTGGCATACTTTCTAACATCATGGGCACGAAGGTAAACCTCAGACTGGCTAGACTTAATGACACTGCGGACAACTGGAGAAACACGAGCCCTGGAACAAGGAACCAGGGAAACCGGATCAACCCAGAGCACGTCCACCGACACAGACCCGGTGGCCCGCAGCTAGCGGCGTAAAGCAGCTACCAAACAAAGAACGTGGTGCACCCCTGACCTAACCAACCAAGCATCCACAACCAATGGACCCCTTCGGAAGCCTGCCATCACATTCTTTGCCAGAAAAGGAGACGGCTGCAAATGAACAAAATAACCGGCAGTACCAAAGGAACAAAACCCCTGGTGCCGGAGAAGAGCAAGAAGCTCCCCAACCCGACCCCTCAGAGTCCAAGGCCAACAAAAACAAGACGTTGCTTTTCACCAACAAAACCTAAAAACCAACAAAACCGACACCTGTGCACCATACAAAATAGCGATAGAGATGCGCCAGGAACTCCAGGAGCATAGAATAGTACTGTAGTTTGTGTGTAAAAATATCAACAGTACTTCTTGAGGTTATCTTGAGATGATTTCGGGGCTTTAGTGTCCCCGCGGCCTGGTCCTCGACCAGGCCTCCACCCCCAGGAAGCAGCCCGTGACAGCTGACTAACACCTAGGTACCTATTTTACTGCTAGGTAACAGGAGCATAGGGTGAAAGAAACTCTGCCCATTGTTTCTCGCCGGCGCCTGGGATCGAACCCGGGACCACAGGATCACAAGTCCAGCGTGTTGTCCGCTCGGCCGACCGGCTCTACTTATGTTAAGTTAGAATATAGAATATGAATGTATAGCCATAGGCCACCTAAATAATGGAAGCATGCAGATATAAATCTAGTGCATTCATAGGTCACTGGTTCAAATCCGATTCAAACGACCTATGTAATTTAGATATTAATCCTGCAAACCCACTCAAAGGAAAGCTTTTAACAGACTGTTGTCCCTGAAGAGTCCAATACTAATGTCTCAGTTGTGTTAGGATGTCTAACACTCCTCGATGTTTGGTTAATGAAGTGATGATGTGTACAGAGCACAATCAACCTTGTGCATTGTTGACCAGACACACTAGAAGGTGAAGGGACGACGACGTTTCGTTGTCCCTTCACCTTCTAGTGTGTGGTCTTCCCTCACAATCGACTTGAGAATGGTCCAGGACGGACCGAAACGTCGTCGTCCCTTCACCTTCTAGTGTGTGGTCTGGTCAACATACTTTAGCCACGTTATTGTGACTCATCGCCTGCAACCTTGTGCCTTCATTGCTCTTACCAAAAAAACCATTGTATCACAAGGTTAGAGGGATCACCCAGGACTGCTCACCCACGCCCTCTACGCCTGATCTCAAATTTTGCGGGAGTCCGACAGCATTGTGAAGCGTCTGCCATCTGCACATTGGTGACTTTGCACGCATTGCTATCAGGAAAAACCAATATTACCACAGTTGGGGATTCATGTTTAGTAATGAACCACTATCAGCCTTACTGTGCTAGAAGGACTGGGCCGTCACTTCCTAGAAATGGGTGACACGAGACAGTGTTAGCACACTGGACTCACTCAATTAGATTTGAGTTTGATTCCTGTAGAAGGCAACATATTTGGGTATATTTCTTTACACCTGATGCTTCTGTTCACATAGCAGTAAATAGGTACCCGAGAGTTAGACATAGGAAAACTATATTTCTGTCAAACAAATCCACAAGGGCCGTGATGAGGGCTCGAACCTACGTCCGAGAGGATCGCAGACGCGCCTTAATCAATTAAGACGCGTCCGGGATGCTCTCGGACGTGGGTTCGAACCCTCATCACGGCCCTTGTGGATTTGTCCATTTGATGCACCATGCTATTGTGATTCCTGGGTGTATATTTCAGTCCAGTGCACACACTAGAATCTACTTTAAGGCATCAGCAAAACAAGATAGCTAAGAAAAACTACAGTATAATGAGTCAATATAATTAAAACATTAGTAAAAAAATGCAATAAGTACATAGGTAGACACATGAGTTAGTGTTCCAAACTCTATACAAAGTTGTGACATAGCCTGGTTCCAACCATGTTTGGATTTTCAGAGTTCGCAATATTTACCAACAGAGATGTTAACAACAGAAGTATATACTCACTGCTAACTTCCGCTTGTCTTTGGAAAGAGCAAGGCACCAGGTGGGACCACCAGTGACCGCTGTACGCGACATGACACCACCCGAGAATAAGTTGTATTCCAAGATATAGCCGTGGAGTCCTGCACTAAAGAGTCGTCCCTTGCACCACACCAGCGCTTCAACCGAACTGTCGACACCACCTGATGAAGCAATACAATTATTATTTTTCTTGACTCATTACGAGCAACCTAATGAGAGCCGGTTGGCCGAGCAGACAGCACGCTGGACTTGTGATCCTGTGGTCCCGGGTTCAATCCCAGGCGCCGGCGAGAAACAATGGGCAATGTTTCTTTCACCCTATGCCCCTGTTACCTAGCAGTAAAATAGGTACCTGGGTGTTAGTCAGCTGTCACAGGCTGCTTCCTGGGGGTGGAGGCCTGGTCGAGGACCGGGCCGCGGGGACACTAAAAAGCCCCGAAATCATCTCAAGATAACGGAAAGATAACCTTCATCACAGAACTACCATAAGATCCTGTAAAACCTGTCACCCTAATACACTACAAGCAATTTATTAATAATCTAATACTTGTTGTATGATGAAGGCAGTTGTATTTTTGCTTGCGTAATTTCAATCTTCCAAATATAAAATAAAGATGTCGATGCCCATTTTGAGTGTAGTGTAATTCTAACAAAATTTATAAATAACTAGAAATATTACTGTATAGTGTATTTGCAGTATTTGCCTAGTGCACAACTAGGCGAGTTATCTTGAGTTATCTTGAGATGATTTCGGGGCTTTTTTTTTTTTTAGTGTCCCCGCGGCCCGGTCCTCGACCAGGCCTCCACCCCCAGGAAGCAGCCCGTGACAGCTGACTAACACCCAGGTACCTATTTTACTGCTAGGTAACAGGGGCATAGGGTGAAAGAAACATTGCCCATTGTTTCTCGCCGGCGCCCGGGATCGTATTGTACAATATAAAATATACATGCGCAGGATGAAGCTTTAGTAATTTTAATTATATACAGCATATCACAAGCCTTCACAGTCCTGCACAGCAAAACAATACACAAAGCCAATTGACAAATACAAAAACACACGTATGAAATTCTGTACATACTGTCTCCTTAATAATATATCAAAATCAAAATGTTTATTCAGGTATAAGTACATACACAGAAGAAAGTTACAAACATAATGTTGGATTTAAAGATAGAGCTAGTACATACAATACCTAAAGCCACTGATACGCACAGCGTTTCGAGCCAGAAACGCAGATTCGAGAAAACTCATACGATTCAAGACTCACCGGGAAGAACTAGCTGCACAAAGGGTCGATTCTGGCAGTTCCATATTTCAACACTCCCATCGGCCCTGTCAATAAACAATTTATATATAGAAAATAATTTGGCTTGCATATTCAGTCCTGCAAAACACACTTAACACTTTGACGTTATCATGATGACGTCTATCGCAGTCATCCAAGCAACACACGCAGTTCATCCGTTAATTTTGTGTTATTCTTATTAATAAGCATTAACATTGTGAAAAAAATGTTTAACATTGGTTTGTATGTGATCACTGGCAACCTACTCACTGCTAGGTGAACAGAGGCATTAGGTGAAAGGAAATGTGCCCAACCATTTCTGTCCCGCCCGGGAATCGAACCCGGAATTGTCGACTGTGCGTCGAGAAGGAACCCGACTGTACTGCCGGGACCCTAGAGGAGGTGTGACTGGTAATTTGACATTGTCGCAAAGCCAGGCCTAACGATCCTCTTAGCAGGTAAAAGAAATATTGCCGGAACAACCGTGGACATCTTCAAGAGGAAACTAGAGTGTTTTCTTGCAAGGAGTGCCGGACCAGCCGGGCTGTGGTGGGTATGTGGGCCTGCGGGCCGCTCCAAGCAACAGCCTGGTGGACCAAACTCTCACAAGGGGTCCATAGAATTAGCCAAATCTACCCAAATCCTGCTAGTATTATGCAAGTACCTGTAATGAAGAAATACGGTATATTTACTCACTATAATGTTGGCATTAAAGGCAGAACGTGATCAAACTTATTTACGGTCCGTCTAATTACCACAAGCTTCACAAAGCTTCACAAAGCTTCCTGGCAGTACGTTAGTAATGAATAAATATGATATATTTACTCATTATAATGTTGGTGCTGAATGTACAACACGAGAAAACATAATTTGAATCTGAAAAAGTATCTTTTTATAAAGAAATTAGACGAAAATAAAGAGCTGGTGACGCCAAATCAAGTCGACAATCCAAGCTTCGGTTAGGTTAGGTTAAGTTAGGTTAGGGTAGGTTAGGTTTGGTTAAGTTAGGTTAGGTTAGGGTAGGTTAGGTTAAGTTAGGTTAGGGTAGGTTAGGTTAAGTTAGGTTAGGGTAGGTTAGGGTAGGTTAGGGTAGGTCAGGTTAGGATACGTCAGCCTAACCTAACATATCATATTTATTCATTACTAACGTATTGCCAGGAAGCTTTGTGAAGCTTATGGTAGCTTGTGGTAATTAGACGGACCGTAAATATATATTCTGAAATAATCCAACTTCATAACGAAATTAGAAGTAAATATGTAGCGGGTGACGCTATAGGAAGCCGATGGTCAAAGCGACAATGTTATGGAGCGACTTATCCAAGATGTTTTGTTTTGTAAATGTTTTGTAACTATTTACAAAATATATTATTACAAATACGCATATATTGGATAAGTCGCTCCGCGACGACTCGCCCGCTACATATTTACTTCTAATTTCGTTATGAAATTACATTATTTGAGAATAAAAATAGGTTTGATCATGTTTTGCCTTCAAGACCAACATTATAGTAAATATATCATATTTCTCCATGACTTAATGCTATAGAAGGTTTTGGGAAGATTTGGCTCACAAGACCTGACCTCAGGTCCGGCATGGGAAGTACGGTTCATGGGAAGTACGGTCCACCATGGGGAGTAGAACACGACATGGGGAGTTGAACAACCATCCAGCAGGTGTGTAAGGGAGGTGTGTGTGAGGCAGGTGTGGTGCCACAGGTGTGTGTGAGGCAGGTATACACACCTGGAGAGCGCCAGGCGGTTGCTGGCGTCCTCATAAGCCATACACTGGATGGCTTGAGGCTCAAAGTCATAGAAGCGGACATTATGGACGGTGAACTGTGTCATCCTGGAGGAGGAGCTCTCGAGGAGCAGCTTGTGGCTCTTGTGGAGGCTCACGTGGCTCTTGTGGAGCCCCAGGGACAAGCTCCACTCCTCCTCTTCCTCTCACTGATCTCACTGCCTGTTATGCCTCGCAATTTGCATGAAGGCTCTTGACTGGACGAGTAGTAAAGGCGGCACTTAAGAGTGGCTAGATCCAGCCTCTCCCCGCGTGGTGATGTTTATGTGTACTAGGGGAGGGGGATAGGTAGGTGGGTAGGTGGATAGGGGAGGTAGGGAGGGGTAGAGGAGAGAGATAGTGGGGGGGGGTTAAAGGGAGAGCGGGCCGCGCCATCATCTATAAATCGTTATTATGGCTGCCATATAGGTTTATGTGCTTGATTTAACCTCCCCAAGGCCGCCATTGACTAGTTGCTGGTCAAAGATATCTCAAATATTCTTAAGAATATATTTTTAAGAATATTTCCTAGTACTGAGGGAGGGAGGGAGAGGGGGGGGGTCGGTTCGTACACACCCGCTGCGGCTTTTGTACACAGTTATTTATGTATTTATTGATTTTTATTTGTATTATACAGTTGAATAAATTAATAAAGTGTATATTCTGTACACAGTTGAATAAATTGTATGTTCTGTACAGAGTTTCTTCGGTGAGCATTTTGTATACACGAGCCCCTTTCGTATACCCCATATGCGCTGGCTTGTGTTTGCTGCCACAAACGTGTAATCTAAATTCAAATTAAAATTCAAAATGTTTATTCAGGTCAAAGTTCATACATAGAAGATGACTTACAAACATAAAGTTGGATTTACAGATAGAGTTTAGTACATAGAATACCTAAAGCCACTAATACAATTCGATTTCTTTCTTTCTTATGCACCCCATACCCACCCAACTGGGCGGCAGCTTTACAGTCATGTGCTCCACACCCACCCAACTGGGCGGCAGCTTTACAGTCCTGTGCTCCACACCCACCCAACTGGGCGGCAGCTTTACAGTCATGTGCTCCACACCCACCCAACTGGGCAGCAGCTTTACAGTCATGTGCTCCACACCCACCCAACTGGGCGGCAGCTTTACAGTCCTGTGCTCCACACCCACCCAACTGGGCGGCAGCTTTACAGTCATGTGCTCCACACCCACCCAACTGGGCGGCAGCTTTACAGTCATGTGCTCCACACCCACCCAACTGGGCGGCAGCTTTACAGTCCTGTGCTCCACACCCACCCAACTGGGCGGCAGCTTTACAGTCATGTGCTCCACACCCACCCAACTGGGCAGCAGCTTTACAGTCATGTGCTCCACACCCACCCAACTGGGCGGCAGCTTTACAGTCCTGTGCTCCACACCCACCCAACTGGGCGGCAGCTTTACAGTCATGTGCTCCACACCCACCCAACTGGGCGGCAGCTTTACAGTCATGTGCTCCACACCCACCCAACTGGGCGGCAGCTTTACAGTCATGTGCTCCACACTGTCACGTGGGGGTGGGCGGTCCGGGGCTCTGCTAACACTCGGCTGCTAGGGGCTCAAAGGGCCCAAATACTCAGCCCCTCCGACTCCCTGGATTCACCGGAGTCTCCTTGGTCACACAAGATAGGACCAACAATGCCCACCTCCGCAGGTCTTTGCTTCCACCACAAAGGGGTGCCACTGATTCACCCTGGAAGCCCTTCAGTCGACCACGGGGAAACTGCTGTTAACAGTTCCGGCCTAGACCCGTGGGGGAGTGAAGGAAGACTCAGGCTTACCTATAACCATAACCTCCCTGAGTCTTGCCTGCCAGACAAAAAAAAGGTTGCAGGAACTCCTTTCCCGCCTGTCTTCTCTATCTTCCTCTTAGCAAGGTCGCCAGCTGGGTTATTATATCTGCACCCCAGCAATGCAGTTCAGTGGGTGTATCATATATCGTTTGTAGCCAGAAATGTATGCTCATAGAGAAAATCACAAATGGAGGCACACTCAAACACAGTAATAAAATGTGTGGATTTACTGACGCAAATTACATGAACACACACACACAATCACAAGTAATACATGAATATGGAATATGGATGATGAGTCTGGAGATCGTCAGCCTCTTCTTCCACGACCTCCAACTCTCCTTCAACTGGGCAGGAAGACAGGAGTCTCACACTCTCACAGGAGGGCCTCTTCACCACGTCGGCACCTCTTCTTCACTGTCCTGCCATCCATACACACTGTCCTCTCTGACAGTCCTGGACACAAGCTGCCTTGCAGCCTACTCTACTATTAAGGTAATAAAGTCTTGCTGCCACATACACGAGTAAATATTGTGGCCTAACTAGCCTACTCATACAAGGGGTAATGGGAGGGAAAAATGATCTACCTTACACTCCTGGCTCACGACGCCTGTCCCTCGATGGTGTGAGGTTCCCACGCTTCCTTGGGTCGATCCTCGACGATCCAGGGCGTTCCACAGGTCCTCAGGTGTCGTGAAGCCTTCGCGTCGTCGCCGTTCCAATCCCTGAGATTCAGCTGCCCCAATCCTGGTTCATCGATGGGCGCTGAGCTAATCACTATTTTTTTTTTCCCACACTCGCCTCTCCCACAGGGCGTCGCTCCTTGTCCTAGGCACTGTGTCGTCCTTCCAAGATTCTCAGTGGATATGACCCCAGTCACAGCAGCTTGCTCGCCCACCTTCCAGACCTCAACGTCCAGCCAGCGGCGCCGCCTAGCGTCGTCGCCGACCGTTTTCCAAGTTTGGCACTTCTCTGCTCACTGAACTTGGTTCCTCTTTGGCTCCCCAGAAGCGCAGGGTCTCCAATGACTGTGAGGGGCAGCGAAGGCCAGCTCAATCCACTGAACAAGGCTTGCAGAGCCTCCAATCTTTGAGAGCAGACCGAGGCGCGTCCTGTCGCTTCCACGGTCAGTACAACTCTGACGTTGGCGCCGCCCGGGGCACTCGGTGACGTCATGGCGGGCCCTGATTTGTCGCCCGCGACCTACGTCGACCAATCCGCGATCGACTAATGTCCCTTCCAAAAGGTCACATCTGCCGTAGGGGATACTGTTTCATTTTATAACAGGGCGCCAATTTTCCTTTATTTACAACTTATAATGTAACTTCTTTCCTTTTACTGGCAGCCGGTCTGGTCGCCACATATGTCAATAGACTCCCTGAACCTCAGAGAATCAGTAGGGAGAGCTGATATGACTCTTTAAGCCGGCAAACGAAAGAAATAGGAGAGGGCACCGTAACATACCCCTCCCCTTAAAATAAGAGTCATATCGGAAGAGCAGCACTCCAGAGGGCAATCTATACTCTTGCTCCCTCCGTTCCTGAAGTGTCACTCCTCCAGTTGGTGACGTGGCTCGTACCACCTTGCCAGTCACTTGCCTCATTGTATCTCCACCTCGCATAGTACCGGGTGTGACGGGTGTTCCCTGAACACCTACAAGAAATCCTCTCTCCGTGGCTACGAGTGTACTCCCACGGCTCGTTACCACTGTAAGATTCAGTGCATGCAGCGCCTCCACCGCGTCGTGCACTCCGAGATAGTCTTGCATTTCCATTGCGTCCTACAGGTACTCCATGTTTCCTCCCATGATCTCCTCTTCGCCAATCTTCTCTCTTCTCGGTTCCTCTTCTCCCGTAGGTGCGTTGTCTCCTCACAGTGGCACTTGTAACCTGTACTCCATCCAGCAGCTCCCTCTCTTCCACACTAGGCTTTTGCGATGGCCCAATGCCCCTCTGGTTAGGCTGGCGCCTACCCTGGGTGTACCTATTCCCTGCTTTCTTCGTATTGCCTTTCCTATACCACTCGCTCCTTCGTTCCCGACGAACATCTTCACTCCTCCATGAGATTTTCTTCCCTGCAGACGTCTTCTTCGGTTCGTGGTTGGGCTCATCCACCTCCCTGTGGCTCACCTCACCACGGTGGTTCATCTTGCACCTACCACTATTCATCTGGCCGGCATAGGGTGCCTTGCGTCGTGGCTCCTCCACTCTGCCCCTCACTGCCGTTCGCTCATCCACTGAGCTTACTTTATTTACGTTTCTGTATGGAGGGAGTGCGGTCTGCAGCCTCTTCACCGCCCCAGGCGTTTGTACAGCTGCTCCTCGCCACTCCTCCACACGCATCATCAGGCTTAGTCGGAGGGCTTCGTCGGGGTTTTCCACTACCTCCGACGACCTCTCTGCACTCTCGCCCTCGTTGTCGTCGTCTCTGGCGACGTTTTCCCTGGCGAAGTCGGCTTCCTCACGACCATCTGGAACGACCGATACCTCACCTGGCAGGGTTGTACCGCTGCTTGCAACATAGGCACTCCTGGCCCAATCGGGTTGTATCCTGCCTCCTCCGAGGTCATTACCCAGCACCATCTGTACATGCTCTAGGGGTAACTTAGGGGCTACAGCTACTATAGCTTTCTCGACTCCGCAGTCGGCAATCAGCTGTACTTCGTGAAGTGGCAACCTGTATTCCTCCCCCACACCGCGTATCCTCACCACTCCCACAGGTGAATCATTAAATTCCTTGGGGAGAATACTCCTGGTTACCATACTTATGTCAGCACCCGTATCTCGAAGCACGGCAACCTCCACTGGGTCTGACTTTCCAAACTTCACGCTGGCCTCGAAAACGAAGGGATGTTCACCCAACTTCATTTCCCAACCATTCACGTTGGGTCCACTATAATATGGGGTGTGAACAAACACTCTCTCCTCTTCCAACATTAATCCTACATTCCTTTGGTGCTCCTCACACTCGCGGGCATAATGTCCTCTCACACCACAGTTGTAGCATCGGCTGCCTCCCCTGGGCGGCCACTCGCTAGTCACTCTGGCGGTACCACTTGCAGACGTCCCCTGGGTCCTCCTTGGACTCCCTGTCGTCGTATCCGGGACTGCAGCACTTGCTCCCGAGTTAGGTCCACTGCTCACAGCTTGGGGCTTCCTCCCCGCGTCTCTTGAGCCCTTGAACCACGTTACTTCATCGGGCACACTACTCTTGGGAGAGTCCCCACTCGTCCTCGCTCCTCCTGGACTCCTAAGGTTCCCTCCCGACCTGGGGTAAGGCGAGTGTCTGGGCGGCCCCTCCCTCCTGATATGTAGTGCCTCCTCCAGCATGTCGGCTCGATCCGCTGCAGCCTTCAGGTCCTTAATACCTGCTTCTCTCACCCTTACTCGCAACTCAGGATGGAGCACCGACATGAACTTCTCCATCACTATCAGTCGTTTAACATCATCCACCGACTCCGCTTCCTCCGCCTTCAACCATCGTAGGAATTTCCGTTCCATATCCCTGGCGGTCTCGGCGTAAGTCTTTCCCGACGCTCTTGTACACTCTCTGAACCGCTTCCGGTACATCTCCGGAGTCAGCCGGAATGAGTGGAGAACCGCATTCTTAATCGCGTCATAACTAGTACACTCCTCTAGGTCCAGCATGTTATAGGCTTCCCGGGCCTCACCAGTCAACCTGCCCTGGACCAGAGCAGCCCAATCATCTTCCGGCCACTCCTTCAGAGTTGCTATCCGTTCAAAGTGTTCAAAGAACGCCTCAGCTTCTTGTGGTTCGAACGTAGGTAAGTCACGTTCCCTTACCTTGAGGTCATCCCGCCGTGCAGGTAGTGAGGGCAGACCACGTTCAACGCGACGCAATTCGACTTCTTTCTTTGCCCTTATCTCCTCCAGTCGCAGTTGTCTCTCTCCTTCTTCTCGCTGCAGCCGAGCTTCTCGCTCCTCTCGCTGCAGCTCAGCCGCACGTTCCTCTCGCTGCAGCTCAGCCGCACGTTCCTCTCGCTGCAGCTCAGCCGCACGTTCCTCTCGCTGCAGCTCAGCCGCACGTTCCTCTCGCTGCATTTGCGCTTCTCTCTCCTCTCGTCGCAGCTGGGCTTCCAGTTGCATCTTCATTATTTCCAGTTGCAGGCTCCTCTTACTACAGCTGGACCTTCCACTGCTCCCATGTTCACTGTGAATTCTCTCCACACTGGTAGGCGCTTGGGGAGGCCCTAGTCGGGACGGTTCACCTTGCGACGGCTCTCCTCGGGACGGCTCCTCTTGAGATGGCTCCTCTCCCGTCGCTTCCTCTCGAGCTGTGAGCTGTGCCATGATCTCTATCCTTCGCTCCGCTACCTTAGTCGTCCTCAACCTGATCCCAAAGTGGTTTGCCACTTGTTGGAGCTGGGCCTTGGTACACTCTTCCAAAATTCTCTCGTCCCTTGTGTCAATAAATTTCTTTACTTTGTCTTCCTCCATCTCTATATCATTGAGCATACACGACAGCACAGACAAGTTAGTAGGCACTAATTTCACCGTTTCAGTCCCTTAGCCGGTTGAGTAACAGTACCACCGAATTCACTGGCCACACTGTATTAGTACCCTGGCAACACTTGTCTTGAAATTTGGTCCACACTGTAGCTTGATCCACGCTTCCTGGCGAGGTTCCCAGTTCTTGGCTACTGGGGTTCGAATCCTGGCAAGGTCGCCAGTTCTCTTGTCACATGGGGGTGGGCGGTCCGGGGCTCTGCTAACACTCGGCTGCTAGGGGCTCAAAGGGCCCAAATACTCAGCCCCTCCGACTCCCTGGATTCACCGGAGTCTCCTTGGTCACACAAGATAGGACCAACAATGCCCACCTCCGCAGGTCTTTGCTTCCACCACAAAGGGGTGCCACTGATTCACCCTGGAAGCCCTTCAGTCGACCACGGGGAAACTGCTGTTAACAGTTCCGGCCTAGACCCGTGGGGGAGTGAAGGAAGACTCAGGCTTACCTATAACCATAACCTCCCTGAGTCTTGCCTGCCAGACAAAAAAAAGGTTGCAGGAACTCCTTTCCCGCCTGTCTTCTCTATCTTCCTCTTAGCAAGGTCGCCAGCTGGGTTATTATATCTGCACCCCAGCAATGCAGTTCAGTGGGTGTATCATATATCGTTTGTAGCCAGAAATGTATGCTCATAGAGAAAATCACAAATGGAGGCACACTCAAACACAGTAATAAAATGTGTGGATTTACTGACGCAAATTACATGAACACACACACACAATCACAAGTAATACATGAATATGGAATATGGATGATGAGTCTGGAGATCGTCAGCCTCTTCTTCCACGACCTCCAACTCTCCTTCAACTGGGCAGGAAGACAGGAGTCTCACACTCTCACAGGAGGGCCTCTTCACCACGTCGGCACCTCTTCTTCACTGTCCTGCCATCCATACACACTGTCCTCTCTGACAGTCCTGGACACAAGCTGCCTTGCAGCCTACTCTACTATTAAGGTAATAAAGTCTTGCTGCCACATACACGAGTAAATATTGTGGCCTAACTAGCCTACTCATACAAGGGGTAATGGGAGGGAAAAATGATCTACCTTACACTCCTGGCTCACGACGCCTGTCCCTCGATGGTGTGAGGTTCCCACGCTTCCTTGGGTCGATCCTCGACGATCCAGGGCGTTCCACAGGTCCTCAGGTGTCGTGAAGCCTTCGCGTCGTCGCCGTTCCAATCCCTGAGATTCAGCTGCCCCAATCCTGGTTCATCGATGGGCGCTGAGCTAATCACTATTTTTTTTTTCCCACACTCGCCTCTCCCACAGGGCGTCGCTCCTTGTCCTAGGCACTGTGTCGTCCTTCCAAGATTCTCAGTGGATATGACCCCAGTCACAGCAGCTTGCTCGCCCACCTTCCAGACCTCAACGTCCAGCCAGCGGCGCCGCCTAGCGTCGTCGCCGACCGTTTTCCAAGTTTGGCACTTCTCTGCTCACTGAACTTGGTTCCTCTTTGGCTCCCCAGAAGCGCAGGGTCTCCAATGACTGTGAGGGGCAGCGAAGGCCAGCTCAATCCACTGAACAAGGCTTGCAGAGCCTCCAATCTTTGAGAGCAGACCGAGGCGCGTCCTGTCGCTTCCACGGTCAGTACAACTCTGACGTTGGCGCCGCCCGGGGCACTCGGTGACGTCATGGCGGGCCCTGATTTGTCGCCCGCGACCTACGTCGACCAATCCGCGATCGACTAATGTCCCTTCCAAAAGGTCACATCTGCCGTAGGGGATACTGTTTCATTTTATAACAGGGCGCCAATTTTCCTTTATTTACAACTTATAATGTAACTTCTTTCCTTTTACTGGCAGCCGGTCTGGTCGCCACATATGTCAATAGACTCCCTGAACCTCAGAGAATCAGTAGGGAGAGCTGATATGACTCTTTAAGCCGGCAAACGAAAGAAATAGGAGAGGGCACCGTAACATACCCCTCCCCTTAAAATAAGAGTCATATCGGAAGAGCAGCACTCCAGAGGGCAATCTATACTCTTGCTCCCTCCGTTCCTGAAGTGTCACTCCTCCAGTTGGTGACGTGGCTCGTACCACCTTGCCAGTCACTTGCCTCATTGTATCTCCACCTCGCATAGTACCGGGTGTGACGGGTGTTCCCTGAACACCTACAAGAAATCCTCTCTCCGTGGCTACGAGTGTACTCCCACGGCTCGTTACCACTGTAAGATTCAGTGCATGCAGCGCCTCCACCGCGTCGTGCACTCCGAGATAGTCTTGCATTTCCATTGCGTCCTACAGGTACTCCATGTTTCCTCCCATGATCTCCTCTTCGCCAATCTTCTCTCTTCTCGGTTCCTCTTCTCCCGTAGGTGCGTTGTCTCCTCACAGTGGCACTTGTAACCTGTACTCCATCCAGCAGCTCCCTCTCTTCCACACTAGGCTTTTGCGATGGCCCAATGCCCCTCTGGTTAGGCTGGCGCCTACCCTGGGTGTACCTATTCCCTGCTTTCTTCGTATTGCCTTTCCTATACCACTCGCTCCTTCGTTCCCGACGAACATCTTCACTCCTCCATGAGATTTTCTTCCCTGCAGACGTCTTCTTCGGTTCGTGGTTGGGCTCATCCACCTCCCTGTGGCTCACCTCACCACGGTGGTTCATCTTGCACCTACCACTATTCATCTGGCCGGCATAGGGTGCCTTGCGTCGTGGCTCCTCCACTCTGCCCCTCACTGCCGTTCGCTCATCCACTGAGCTTACTTTATTTACGTTTCTGTATGGAGGGAGTGCGGTCTGCAGCCTCTTCACCGCCCCAGGCGTTTGTACAGCTGCTCCTCGCCACTCCTCCACACGCATCATCAGGCTTAGTCGGAGGGCTTCGTCGGGGTTTTCCACTACCTCCGACGACCTCTCTGCACTCTCGCCCTCGTTGTCGTCGTCTCTGGCGACGTTTTCCCTGGCGAAGTCGGCTTCCTCACGACCATCTGGAACGACCGATACCTCACCTGGCAGGGTTGTACCGCTGCTTGCAACATAGGCACTCCTGGCCCAATCGGGTTGTATCCTGCCTCCTCCGAGGTCATTACCCAGCACCATCTGTACATGCTCTAGGGGTAACTTAGGGGCTACAGCTACTATAGCTTTCTCGACTCCGCAGTCGGCAATCAGCTGTACTTCGTGAAGTGGCAACCTGTATTCCTCCCCCACACCGCGTATCCTCACCACTCCCACAGGTGAATCATTAAATTCCTTGGGGAGAATACTCCTGGTTACCATACTTATGTCAGCACCCGTATCTCGAAGCACGGCAACCTCCACTGGGTCTGACTTTCCAAACTTCACGCTGGCCTCGAAAACGAAGGGATGTTCACCCAACTTCATTTCCCAACCATTCACGTTGGGTCCACTATAATATGGGGTGTGAACAAACACTCTCTCCTCTTCCAACATTAATCCTACATTCCTTTGGTGCTCCTCACACTCGCGGGCATAATGTCCTCTCACACCACAGTTGTAGCATCGGCTGCCTCCCCTGGGCGGCCACTCGCTAGTCACTCTGGCGGTACCACTTGCAGACGTCCCCTGGGTCCTCCTTGGACTCCCTGTCGTCGTATCCGGGACTGCAGCACTTGCTCCCGAGTTAGGTCCACTGCTCACAGCTTGGGGCTTCCTCCCCGCGTCTCTTGAGCCCTTGAACCACGTTACTTCATCGGGCACACTACTCTTGGGAGAGTCCCCACTCGTCCTCGCTCCTCCTGGACTCCTAAGGTTCCCTCCCGACCTGGGGTAAGGCGAGTGTCTGGGCGGCCCCTCCCTCCTGATATGTAGTGCCTCCTCCAGCATGTCGGCTCGATCCGCTGCAGCCTTCAGGTCCTTAATACCTGCTTCTCTCACCCTTACTCGCAACTCAGGATGGAGCACCGACATGAACTTCTCCATCACTATCAGTCGTTTAACATCATCCACCGACTCCGCTTCCTCCGCCTTCAACCATCGTAGGAATTTCCGTTCCATATCCCTGGCGGTCTCGGCGTAAGTCTTTCCCGACGCTCTTGTACACTCTCTGAACCGCTTCCGGTACATCTCCGGAGTCAGCCGGAATGAGTGGAGAACCGCATTCTTAATCGCGTCATAACTAGTACACTCCTCTAGGTCCAGCATGTTATAGGCTTCCCGGGCCTCACCAGTCAACCTGCCCTGGACCAGAGCAGCCCAATCATCTTCCGGCCACTCCTTCAGAGTTGCTATCCGTTCAAAGTGTTCAAAGAACGCCTCAGCTTCTTGTGGTTCGAACGTAGGTAAGTCACGTTCCCTTACCTTGAGGTCATCCCGCCGTGCAGGTAGTGAGGGCAGACCACGTTCAACGCGACGCAATTCGACTTCTTTCTTTGCCCTTATCTCCTCCAGTCGCAGTTGTCTCTCTCCTTCTTCTCGCTGCAGCCGAGCTTCTCGCTCCTCTCGCTGCAGCTCAGCCGCACGTTCCTCTCGCTGCAGCTCAGCCGCACGTTCCTCTCGCTGCAGCTCAGCCGCACGTTCCTCTCGCTGCAGCTCAGCCGCACGTTCCTCTCGCTGCATTTGCGCTTCTCTCTCCTCTCGTCGCAGCTGGGCTTCCAGTTGCATCTTCATTATTTCCAGTTGCAGGCTCCTCTTACTACAGCTGGACCTTCCACTGCTCCCATGTTCACTGTGAATTCTCTCCACACTGGTAGGCGCTTGGGGAGGCCCTAGTCGGGACGGTTCACCTTGCGACGGCTCTCCTCGGGACGGCTCCTCTTGAGATGGCTCCTCTCCCGTCGCTTCCTCTCGAGCTGTGAGCTGTGCCATGATCTCTATCCTTCGCTCCGCTACCTTAGTCGTCCTCAACCTGATCCCAAAGTGGTTTGCCACTTGTTGGAGCTGGGCCTTGGTACACTCTTCCAAAATTCTCTCGTCCCTTGTGTCAATAAATTTCTTTACTTTGTCTTCCTCCATCTCTATATCATTGAGCATACACGACAGCACAGACAAGTTAGTAGGCACTAATTTCACCGTTTCAGTCCCTTAGCCGGTTGAGTAACAGTACCACCGAATTCACTGGCCACACTGTATTAGTACCCTGGCAACACTTGTCTTGAAATTTGGTCCACACTGTAGCTTGATCCACGCTTCCTGGCGAGGTTCCCAGTTCTTGGCTACTGGGGTTCGAATCCTGGCAAGGTCGCCAGTTCTCTTGTCACGTGGGGGTGGGCGGTCCGGGGCTCTGCTAACACTCGGCTGCTAGGGGCTCAAAGGGCCCAAATACTCAGCCCCTCCGACTCCCTGGATTCACCGGAGTCTCCTTGGTCACACAAGATAGGACCAACAATGCCCACCTCCGCAGGTCTTTGCTTCCACCACAAAGGGGTGCCACTGATTCACCCTGGAAGCCCTTCAGTCGACCACGGGGAAACTGCTGTTAACAGTTCCGGCCTAGACCCGTGGGGGAGTGAAGGAAGACTCAGGCTTACCTATAACCATAACCTCCCTGAGTCTTGCCTGCCAGACAAAAAAAAGGTTGCAGGAACTCCTTTCCCGCCTGTCTTCTCTATCTTCCTCTTAGCAAGGTCGCCAGCTGGGTTATTATATCTGCACCCCAGCAATGCAGTTCAGTGGGTGTATCATATATCGTTTGTAGCCAGAAATGTATGCTCATAGAGAAAATCACAAATGGAGGCACACTCAAACACAGTAATAAAATGTGTGGATTTACTGACGCAAATTACATGAACACACACACACAATCACAAGTAATACATGAATATGGAATATGGATGATGAGTCTGGAGATCGTCAGCCTCTTCTTCCACGACCTCCAACTCTCCTTCAACTGGGCAGGAAGACAGGAGTCTCACACTCTCACAGGAGGGCCTCTTCACCACGTCGGCACCTCTTCTTCACTGTCCTGCCATCCATACACACTGTCCTCTCTGACAGTCCTGGACACAAGCTGCCTTGCAGCCTACTCTACTATTAAGGTAATAAAGTCTTGCTGCCACATACACGAGTAAATATTGTGGCCTAACTAGCCTACTCATACAAGGGGTAATGGGAGGGAAAAATGATCTACCTTACACTCCTGGCTC
Source organism: Procambarus clarkii (assembly GCF_040958095.1). Lineage (NCBI taxonomy): Eukaryota > Metazoa > Arthropoda > Malacostraca > Decapoda > Cambaridae > Procambarus > Procambarus clarkii. The sequence continues at coordinate 9,430,816 of NC_091187.1, forward strand.
ACGACGCCTGTCCCTCGATGGTGTGAGGTTCCCACGCTTCCTTGGGTCGATCCTCGACGATCCAGGGCGTTCCACAGGTCCTCAGGTGTCGTGAAGCCTTCGCGTCGTCGCCGTTCCAATCCCTGAGATTCAGCTGCCCCAATCCTGGTTCATCGATGGGCGCTGAGCTAATCACTATTTTTTTTTTCCCACACTCGCCTCTCCCACAGGGCGTCGCTCCTTGTCCTAGGCACTGTGTCGTCCTTCCAAGATTCTCAGTGGATATGACCCCAGTCACAGCAGCTTGCTCGCCCACCTTCCAGACCTCAACGTCCAGCCAGCGGCGCCGCCTAGCGTCGTCGCCGACCGTTTTCCAAGTTTGGCACTTCTCTGCTCACTGAACTTGGTTCCTCTTTGGCTCCCCAGAAGCGCAGGGTCTCCAATGACTGTGAGGGGCAGCGAAGGCCAGCTCAATCCACTGAACAAGGCTTGCAGAGCCTCCAATCTTTGAGAGCAGACCGAGGCGCGTCCTGTCGCTTCCACGGTCAGTACAACTCTGACGTTGGCGCCGCCCGGGGCACTCGGTGACGTCATGGCGGGCCCTGATTTGTCGCCCGCGACCTACGTCGACCAATCCGCGATCGACTAATGTCCCTTCCAAAAGGTCACATCTGCCGTAGGGGATACTGTTTCATTTTATAACAGGGCGCCAATTTTCCTTTATTTACAACTTATAATGTAACTTCTTTCCTTTTACTGGCAGCCGGTCTGGTCGCCACATATGTCAATAGACTCCCTGAACCTCAGAGAATCAGTAGGGAGAGCTGATATGACTCTTTAAGCCGGCAAACGAAAGAAATAGGAGAGGGCACCGTAACAACACCCACCCAACTGGGCGGCAGCTTTACAGTCATGTGCTCCACACCCACCCAACTGGGCGGCAGCTTTACAGTCATGTGCTCCACACCCACCCAACTGGGCGGCAGCTTTACAGTCATGTGCTCCACACCCACCCAACTGGGCGGCAGCTTTACAGTCATGTGCTCCACACCCACCCAACTGGGCGGCAGCTTTACAGTTATGTGCTCCACACCCACCCAACTGTTCGGCAGCTTTACAGTCATGTGCTCCACACCCACCCAACTGGGCGGCAGCTTTACAGTCATGTGCTCCACACCCACCCAACTGGGCGACAGCTTTACAGTCATGTGCTCCACACCCACCCAACTGGGCGGCATTTTCACATTCCATTATATAATGACGCAAAGTATGCGAATAGTTCTGCTGACAGAGTTTACATTTAGTCAAATCTACATCAGCAGATGTTACAAACTCCCAGAGGTACTTGTAGCCGAGCCTAAGCCTAGCAGTGGTAACATCTAGAAGTCTGCTAACATTATTGGATGACACATAGACGTGCGGTTCTTTCTGCATAATAGAATGATGATAGATGGAGTAACTGGTGTGAATTTCACTTTGCCTCAAGTCTCCAAGTTGATGTTCCTGGGATATTGCTGCCCTCAGGCTGCTCAAAGGCAGTCCAAGTTGGTAATCAGTTCCCTCTTTACGAGCAAAAGTCTTGGCCAACTCATCAGTTCTATCATGCATTCGGAGACCAATATGGGAAGGACTCCACAGGAGACAAACTCTGACTCCATCATTGATTATTTCACTATATCTGTGTCTAGGTTCAGAGATAAGCACTTAGGGAGCTGAGGGCCTTCAAGGATGACAAGGAGTCACTTACAATTAGCGTGTCAACTTTGGAGTCATATACGCGCTCTAGTGCAAGGATTATGCCAACCAATTCTGTTTGAAGAATATGTATATATTTATTTCTCAGAATGTTTGGCAATATGTTTATTGTTTGTGATGTGTGTCTATGTATGTATGAACACGATGTACCGAACGGGGTGAGAATAGCTTGAGCTACCTCATCCCTTTGTGTGTATTTTACCTCAATAAACTTAGTTCAATTTCTGGAGTACAGGTGTCAATATGAGGAATAGAGCGCAGGGCAGCGTCTAATATGGTGTCATGAAAAAGGAATAGGCTCCAGGCAGATCGGAGAGGTGGGAAAGGGTATAGCATGTAGGGTGAATAGATTCCAGTCAGCCATAGCAAACTGCCACCTATCGGAAGGAGGAAAGAGAGATCAAGACAGGAGAGGGTGCGAGTACAGGTGTCGACATGAGCAGCTTAACCACAATTCAGAAGAGACAGAGAAGAACAGAGAACAAATGGTTTGAGAAGACGGCTCCCGTGTATCTGTCAAAACATCGCCCCAGAGGGTACGTCGACAGATTAAATCAGCTAAAAAGAACACAGGCTCAGATAAAGTGTTCAACAGGGGTTTAAGATCAGGAAGAAAGTGGAACATTTGGGGAACATAAATGGAACAGATCGTTTACCATTTACTCATAAAGATACGGGCCACTGAATGTGTGACTGGAAAAGTAAGGGGACGAAGGGAATATCAGTAAGAATCAAGGGCCAGATTCACGAAAGCACTTACGCAAGCACTTACGAACCTGTACATCTTTTCACAATCTTTGGCGGCTTTGTTTACAATTATTAAACAGTTAATGAGATCCGAAGCACCAGGAGGCTGTTTATAACAATAACAACAGTTGATTGGCAAGTTTTCATGATTGTAAACTGTTTAATAAATGTAACCAAAGCCGTCAAAGATTGAGGAAAGATGTACACGTTCGTAAGTGCTTGCGTAACTGCTTTCGTGAATCTGGCCCCAAGAGAGCAGTTATGGGCGCCAGCAAAAGTTTGAGGTCAGGAGAGATCACCAGAACTAGTGTCAAGCTTCGCCTCCTGGAGACAGCACGCTGGACTTGTGATCCTGTGGTCCTGGGTTCGATCCCAGGCGCCGGCGAGAAACAATAGGCAGAGTTTCTTTCACTCTATGCCCCTGTTACCTAGCGGTAAAATAGGTACCTGGGTGTTAGTCAGCTGTCACGGGCTGCTTCCTGGGGGGTGGAGGCCTGGTCGAGGACCGGGCCGCGGGGACACTAAAAAGCTCTGAAATCATCTCAAGATAACCTCAAGATAAGGACAGCATCCGAAAGAGAGAGAATCGAGGGCCAAGGGAATCTCCATATCCGAGACAGGGGATTAATCACCGAATTGGGAGGAGATGCAGGGATAGAGTTGGAGTCGGAGAGTGTGGAGTAAGGTTTAATCTCCGTGGTGCAGTGGTAAGACACTCGCCTGGCGTTCCGCGAGCGCTTTGTCATGGGTTCGTATCCTGGCCGCCAATCCTTAGCTGTAGCCTGTGTTTAACTCAACAGTAAAATGTGTACTTGGTTGTAACAACGATTCTTCGCGGCGGGGATCGTATTCCAGGGACCTGCCCGAAACGCTACGCGTACTAGTACTCACCTAATTGTGCTTGCGGGGGTTGAGCTTTGGCTCTTTGGTCCCGCCTCTCAACTGTCAATCAACTGGTGTACAGATTCCTGAGCCTACTGGGCTCTATCAGATTCAGATTCAGATTCAGATTCAGATGTTTATTCAGGTAAGGTATATACATACAAGTGATGTTACATTAATGGATTGATATATAGATAGAGCTAGTACATACAATGCCTAAAGCCACTATTACGCAATGCGTTTCGGGCAAGAAAAACATTAATATCTAGAACTTAATACTAATTGAGCATAAAGAATAAAAAGTGTTGAGAACAAATACAAATAAAGATAAAAAAAAGGGGGAACATGACTGAAAAAGCAGCACAAATACAATAGGATGACAAACAGTGTTGATTAAAAAAAAAAAAAATAACAGACATGGGTTGACAATAGAGGAGTGAGGTAGATTACAGGGAATTTATTAGGTAGTGTTTAGTTTTTATCTTAAACTGGTTGAGAGAGGTACAGTCTTTAACATGGTTGGGAAGGTCATTCCACATTCTGGGCCCCTTGATTTGCTGAGCATTTCTAGTTTGATTAAGTCGTACTCTAGGAATATCAAAACTGTATTTATTTCTGGTGTGGTGCTCATGGGTTCTGTTACAACCTTCTATGAAGCTTTTAAGATCAGGATTGGCATTATAGTTTAGCGTTGTATATATGTATAATACACATGAGAGAATGTGCAGTGACTTAATATCTAACATATTCAGAGATTTGAGTAGGGGTACCGAGTGATGTCTGGGGCCAGAGTTGGATATTGTTCTAATAGCAGCTTTGTGTTGGGTAATTAGAGGACGTAAGTGATTTTGGGTAGTAGAACCCCAAGCACAAATACCATAGTTGAGATAAGGATAGATAAGGGAGTAATAGAGAGTCACCAGGGCAGGGCGTGGTACATAATATCTGATCTTAGAAAGAATGCCCACAGTTTTTGAAACTTTTTTTGATATATTTAGAATGTGTCCCTGGAAATTCAGCTTGTGGTCAATGAGAATGCCAAGGAATTTGCCATCTAATTTGTTACAAATTTGGGTATTGTTTATTTTGAGATTTATATGACTAGAGGATTTATTGCCAAACAGAATATAGAAAGTTTTGTCAATGTCATATCATATCTACATTTGAAACTGTGTATGGAGTCAGCCTCCACCTCATCACTTCCTAGTGCATTCCATTTATTAACTACTCTGACACTGAAAAAATTCTTTCTAACGTCTCTGTGGCTCATCTGGGTACTAAGTTTCCACCTGTGTCCCTTTGTTCGTGTCCCACCCGTGCTGAAGAGTTTGTCTTTGTCCACCCTGTCAATTCCCCTGAGAATTTTGTAGGTGGTTATCATGTCTCCCCTTACTCTTCTGTTTTCCAGGGATGTGAGGTTCAGCTCCTTTAGCCTTTCCTCGTAGCTCAATCCTCTCAGCTCCGGGACGAGCCTGGTGGCATACCGCTGAATCTTCTCTAACTTTGTCTTGTGTTTAACTAGGTATGGACTCCAGGCTGGAGCTGCATACTCCAGGATTGGTCTTACATAAGTGGTATACAGGGTTCTGAAAGATTCCTTACACAAGTTTCTGAAGGAAGTTCTTATGTTGGCCAGTCTAGCATATGCCGCTGATGATATCCTTTTGATGTGGGCCTCTGGGGACAGGTTCGGTGTGATATCAACCCCCAGATCCTTCTCTCTATTTGACTCTTGCAGGATTTTACCTCCCAGATGATACCTTGTGTTCAGCCTCCTGCTCCCTTCGCCTAATTTCATCACCTTACACTTTCCCGAGTTGAACTTTAGCAGCCATTTTCTAGACCATTCCTCCAGTTTATCCAGGTCATCCTGTAGTCTCTGTCTATCTTCATCCGTCTTGATTCTTCTCATAATTTTTGCATCATCAGCAAACATTGAGAGGAATGAGTCTATACCCTCTGGAAGATCGTTCACATATATTAGAAACAGGATGGGTCCAAGTACTGAGCCCTGTGGGACTCCGCTGGTGACATCTCGCCACTCTGATGTCTCCCCCCTCACCGTTACTCGCTGTTTATATATTTATTTATTTATTTATTTATGCATATACAAGAATGTACATTGGGAATGTGAGGATACAAATATGGTAATTACAGTCTTGTAAAGCCACTAGCACGCGCAGCGTTTCGGGCAGGTCCTTAATCTAAGAAAATTTTAAGGAGGTAAATACTTGCAAAGTTTATAGACAAAAAAATGAAAACAGATTACATGGAATGAAAAAAAAAAGAAGATTGGTTCTGTTGGTTGTACAAGAATGTAACAACTCTTGTATATTAAAAGAAGAGATTGATGCCTTCTTAACTGGCCAACATGAAGATTGCTGGGAGGATGGACAATGACCTGGATGGACAGGCGGTGTAGAAGGCCAGAAGACAGGGGAGGGCTGAGAAGAATTGGGGCAAGAATGAAGAGGGAGTGAATGAAGGAATGACTGGAATGAAGGAAGACTGGGAAGGACGGAAGAAATGAAGATGTCATTGGACAGAGAACCAGGAGGAAGACTGATTGATAAAGATTAAGCCACCCAAAAGGTGGCACGGGCATGAATAGCCCGTAAGTGGTGGCCCTTTTGAGCCATTACCAGTATCAAGAGCTGATGCTGGAGATCTGTGGAGGTGCGACTGCACCCTGCGTGACGGGAGATGTCTCCCGGACCAAATGGTGACCAAATGGTCAGGAGAAAGGCCCTCTGGCCCAGAATTTAATAGAGTAGATGAGGTGATAGTGGAGGTATCCAGGTCCAAGACCCGGGGCCAGATTCACGAAAGCACTTACGCAAGCACTTACGAACCTGTACATCTTTTCTTAATCTTTGACGGCTTTGTTTACAATTATTAAACAGTTAATGAGCTCTGAAGCACCAGGAGGCTGTTTATAACAATAACAACAGTTGAATGGCAAGTTTTCATACTTGTAAAGTGTTTAATAAATGTAACCAAAGCCGTCAAAGATTGAGGAAAGATGTACACGTTCGTAAGTGCTTGCGTAAGTGCTTTCGTGAATCTGGCCCCTGGAAACGGTTGGGAAACTGAGAAAGTTGAGAGAGGGAGAGAAGTGGATCTCAACACAGGAGCATAAAACATGCCAGAGGAAGAGGGAAGATGGTGTACTTGGCATTTCGCCTCGGGAAAAGATAAAAGCAGTCTCCGTGGTGTAGTGGTAAGACACTCGCCTGGCGTTCCGCGAGCGCTATGTCATGGGTTCGTATCCTGGCCGGGGAGGATTTACTGGACGCAAATCCTTAACTGTAGCCTCTGATTAACTCAACAGTAAAATGTGTACTTGGATGAAAAAACGATTCTTCGCGGCGGGGATCGTATTCCAGGGACCTGCCCGAAACGCTACGCGTACTAGTGGCTGTACAAGAATGTAACAACTCTTGTATATATCTAAAAAAAAAATGATTCTGATGTTTCAATTTGAAGATGGCGTCCTCAAATTCGTAGTGCACACATGTGCAGGAGAAGGTAGGGGTGGGCGTCACTGGAATTGATGCAGTGAGCTTGAGATGAAAAGCACTGTCTTGGAATAACTTGAGTATCCACACAAGGGGCATAGAGACACGGCACTTATGCATTTGAGGGACCCATTCCCAAATTCCCAGCACCTATTCCAGAGGCAAGGAGAGCAGATGTACTCCGGAACAGAGCATCTTGGGACCAGCAAGACTTACGGAAGACGGAAGGGACCTACTATCAAAAGTGATGTTCATTACACAAAGAGACTATAGCCATGACGAGGAAGAGGGTGGGACAGTAATTTGGAAAGGAGTGATCTCCCAAGGGGGCAGGAAATTATTCTTATTGTCTCTCTTGGTAGAGGTGATGAAAGTTATACATTCTGAGCACATTGCCAGTTACGGTAAGCCATTTGGAGGGATGCTGACCTTCAAGGAAGAAGGCTTGGAGGGCTTCAGTGCAGGGGTTAGGCTGGGTTAGCCTAAGCATCTTGATGTCAACTAAAGCATTAATTTCAGTGATACGATCACTTACAGATGAAATATTCAGTTCCTTCCTCATATTTAGTAATTTAGTTGTACGGGGACATCCTAGAATTATCCTCATGGCTTCCTTTTGCATCTTTTCCAACCCTCCAAGTATTCTCTCAGGCACTAGAGCAAACATGGGTGCAGAATAATCAATCAGAGACCATATGAGAGATACATCATTTTTGACAATTCTCACATTTGCACCATAGCTTGGATGGTCGCCTGCCACAGCCTTGAGCCTCTCTCTCTCTCCATTGCGGTACAATGGAGCCTCAAGACCATTATATTTGTATAATGAGATCATTGTATCTGGTTACATAGTCGAGTAGAGAGCCATCATCCAACTCCATCACCCACTAAATGTAATTTTTGGACCAGAAATGCTATGCGTACTAGTGGCTTTAGGTATTATATGTACTAGATCTATCTATAAATTTATTTATTTTATTTATTTATGTATATACAAGAAGGTACATTGGGTTTGAGAGAATACATAGCATAGTATTTACAATCTTGTAAAGCCACTAGTACGCGCAGCGTTTCGGGCAGGTCCTTAATCTAACAGAGAATTTTAAGTAAGTAAATTCTAGCAGAATTATTAAAATTATAACAGATATATTGCAAGAAAAAAATGGTAAAAAAAAAAAAATTTAATCAGAATGTTTGTAACTGCATCTCTGTATGTACTTTGCCTAAATAAAATATTATTATTATTATTATTATTATTATTATTATTATTATTATTATTATTATTAGTAGTAGTAGTAGTAGTAGTAGTAGTAGTAGTAGTAGTAGTAATATTAATATTATTATGTCATAGGAGTCTACCCAAAAACTGGCGAATAGTTTTGTGCGTTCGATCGCGTTTGTGGTCCTTCAGCTGGGAAATAACAGCCGTCATGCTTATAAAGGCCTCATTATGTCTATCACATTACTCACCTTCATTTAATAAATATATGCTTGTTACGTAGAAGATTTTTAAGTGTTAATATCATTAAATTATGAGTTATTAATATTAACGAAATCCTCTTTATACGAAACTTGCCAATGTTTATGTGCGATTCGTACCTGTTGTGTACGAAGTGACTCGCATCATATACGGGTAAAATATTATTAAAATACGCCATAAAAAGCTTTAATAGTTATATAACACTAAAGTGCAATAAAGTAGTTAAATTTAATATATACTGGCGATGAGGTAGAGGTAAATTCAGGTAAAGGGATGAGTGTTGTAAGGAGCCTTGACGGACTGACGATGCAGATTCCTATAAAAGTGTAAGTTTATATCTATTTTATACATATATATCTAGTCTATATCTATTATATATATGTATACAAGAGTTCTAACATGGTTGTAAAGCCACTGGCACATATAGAGCTCCAGGGAGGTCGTTAATGGTAAATTACTGTTAGGTGAACAATTATGGTTTGGTGCCCAGTCAATCCTCGTCCCCGGGCCAGGATACGAACCCCTAGACGAGTGCTTTACCGCTGCGCCACGGCTCTAAACCCCCTTGTTCTTGTCTCCGGGGGTCGGGGGTTCGAGCCTGCTAGTGCCCAATACCTCTATTCACGAAGTATCGTTTATTTTTCTTTTCTCCGCTTTACGAAGGTTCTTAAGAGCGTCGAAAGACCAATTCGCACGATTCACCGAAGGGATTGTGCTCGGGGATTAGCGGTTTTGACGTAATTCACTTAATCGCATCTCGTCCTCGTAAAAATAGCGCGCGTAACGTCGCTTTCCGCTCGTATGCGCGCTGTATACTGTATAAAATTTATATGTATCTATGTAATGAATATGTATCTATGTAATGTATATGTGTCCATGTATATGTATCTAAATTGATGTACGGTAATTTGAAATGAAATCGGCTCAGGAAAGTGACGTCCCGTTTTCTGTTCGAGTCGTCCGGCTTACTCGGTTAGGTTAGGTTAGGAAAACTTTCTTAAACTTTAAAACTTTAAGAGGAAAAACTTTAAAAACTTTAAAAAAAGCTTCTTAAACTTTAAAACTTTAAGAGGAAACTTTCAATTAATGTTTTTCATGACTTTTGAAACCATAGGAGAATTTCCTGCCCCTCTTAACCTACCACAGGACCTTTAACTTATTGTTTTGGGAAAAAAATCCAAATTTATTCTCAATTTTTTTTTTTCAAATTACGTCCAATAATTTGGACGTAATTTACAGTAATTACGTCCACAATCGACTGGAGAATGGTCCAGGACGGACCGAAACGTCGTCGTCCCTTCACCTTCTAGTGTGTGGTCTGGTCAACAAATTACGTCCATTTTCGGGTAAACGGCCAAATTCAGACGTAGTTTGTAAGAGGTCAGGTTGATTCTCGATAGATGTCACTGGTGGTTTTTCATGTGGCCAATCGGAGAGAAGGTAACTTTTTCATCTCATTGTTTAGCCAATCACATTGCTGGATCAGATGTAGGTGTGACCGATCGCACAATAAATTGACTTTAACGTACCTACTGTTTTTTTCTGTCAAATTTCTTATTCAATGTATTTTTTTTATACCTTTTTACAATGTATTTTTATACTTTGTTACAATGTACCTATAAACTATTTTTTTTTTTAATTTTGCTATAAATTACTTTCTTAAAATTATATGTTAGATTAACCCTTGCACTGCTCACCTATTTTCGGCAAAAACGTCTTGGTGCAATTGACAAGGACATATTTTTGTTATTTTTACAAATGTTCAGGTAAATTTAATGTCAAAATGTTTCCAAAGTCAAATATTTCCATTTCAAAACACAAATAGTAATGAAAACATTAAAAAACATTAAAATATAGCCAAATTAAAAAACAAAAAGCACAACTCTCTGAGAGCCTAAAGGCGCTTTGCGCAGTGTAGTGGTTAAGGATCTGCCTGAAGTGCTATACATGACAGTGGCTTTACAAGAATGTCAAACTTTAAGTCTCTGTACTCTCATGAACCCAATGTACCTTTTTGTATATAAATAAATAAATAAATATATGTCCGGAGACTGGCAATTGTGATTTTGCTCGAAATGCCCGAAACGCTATGCGTACTAGTGGCTTCAGGTATTGCATGTACTAGCTCTATCTATAATTCCAACATTATGTTTGTAACTCCCCTGGAAACACAAACCGTAACTGTCTCTATTTTCCGCTTGTTACAACTTGTAATAAAGTTGTTACATCTTGGCTTAACGTGTTTATGCCGTATTAGAACGTTGTTACAACTTGTTATATTGGTTGTTATAACTGGCTAGGAGGTGTTAAAACTTGTTCGAACGTTGTAGCAACGTCTTACTTTCGGTGTGTGTTTGGTGGGTAATCCTCTATGTATGTACTTTTACCTCAATAAACATTTGATTTGATTTGATTTTGATATGGTAGTCCAGTTTAAAGTATCTGTGCACTAGCAATATATAGACTATGTCTTTGCTCACACACTATGTATCCTCATAATCCCAATGTACCTTCTTGTATATATATAAATAAATAAATAAATAAATAAATAACAAGATATATTCCTTGACGTGTGGTCGCAATAAAGTTTTTTTTTTTTTTTTTTTTTTTTGAGATATATACAAGAGTTGTTACATTCTTGTACAGCCACTAGTACGCGTAGCGTTTCGGGCAGGTCCCTGGAATACGATCCCCGCCGCGAAGAATCGTTGTTACAACCAAGTACACATTTTACTGTTGAGTTAAACAGAGGCTACAGTTAAGGAATTGCGCCCAGTAAATCCTCCCCGCCCAGGATACGAACCCATGACATAGCGCTCGCGGAACGCCAGGCGAGTGTCTTACCACTGCACCACGGAGACTGTTAATATATTTATATCAATCAGATGGTATATAAAATGTTAAGTATTGTTAACAAATTTATTTATACATTTATGTATATACAAGAAGGTACATTGGAGAGTTAAGAGAGTACAGAGCAATGATGATTTTTACATTCTTGTAAAGCCACTAGCAGGCATAGTGTTTCGGGCAGGTCCTTAACCTAACCTAACACATAATTAAAAATAGATAATTTCCAGCAAAATTGACAAAAATTGTTTACAGGTTCATTGTAAGAAAATTTAACACAATATACAAAGATTAGATTTAAGTAATTAACATTATATTTGTTATCTTTCCTGCTCCCATCAATCAGGTGTCACCTGTGGGTGTTGGGGAAAAAAAATGAGTTAATAGTTAGTAACAGTTGATTCAGTGACAGTCGAGAGGCGGGCCGAAAGAGCAGAGCTCAACCCCCGCAACCACAACTAGGTGAATACAACTAGGTGAATACCTGTCACCTATTTACGTCTTGTGTTCTTATAGAATGATTTTATGTGTTTTTCTCAGCTTCTAGGCTCGGCACAAACATTGTAGTAAAGAAATATTGTATATTTTTCTTTGCCTACATAATTCTAAGAGATATTACGTGGCTTCATTGGCATTGTTTAATTGAATGGTCACCCAAAAAAACTCATTAAAACATGCGTATCTTTGACTTACACATATTCCTTATGATGACTTCATAATGACGTATAACTGTTATCCTGGTCACATAATAACTTATAACTGTTATCCTGGTCGCATATAAAACTTTAAGTACTATTAGCAGCTCTTGGAAGGTTGATAAACGGGTCATACTGACAAATACTGTATGTGTATATATGTGTATGTATATGTGTATGTGTATATATGGTTTTATAATTATAGCTTGTAATTCGGTCTTTCTTGAGACATAAGCCATTTATTTTTTAACATGTCTAGAACATAAAATGAAATGAAAAATATGATAAAGTGAATGATTACGGGTAAAGTCAAGCCTTACAGCTTCTTTCATGATTTTGATGTATTACTAGTTAACTATGTAACGTGGTGTAATGTATATTGATTGATATTCGTTTGATTATCTTTTAGATTAAGGACCTGCCCGAAATGCTATGCGTGCTAGTGGCTTTACAAGAATTTTTTATTTATTTACTTATTTTTTTTTTTTTTTTTTGAGATATATACAAGAGTTGTTACATACTTGTAGAGCCACTAGTACGCTTAGCGTTTCGGGCAGGTCCCTGGAATACGATCCCCGCCGCGAAGAATCGTTGTTACAACCAAGTACACATTTTACTGTTGAGTTAAACAGAGGCTACAGTTAAGGATTTGCGCCCAGTAAATCTTCCCCGGCCAGGATACGAACCCAGGACAAAGCGCTCGCGGAACACAAGGCGAGTGTCTTACCACTGCACCACGGAGACTGGAGGAATGTAAAATATCAGTGCTTTCAGGAGTATCAGGAATCAGGAGTATCAGGAAAATATCAGGAGTGTAAAATATCAGTGTACTGGAGTACAGTACAGAGCACTGTACTCCAGTATACTACAATACAGAGCACTGTACTTCAGTATACTACAGTACAGTGCACTGTACTCCAGGTGAGGTTAAGTCAAGTTTGTCTTTATTACTTAATGTTTTATATTTCCCTACATCTTATATGGGTAATTAATTTCAATCTATAAAGAGTACTAAACAGTATATGAATGGGGGAAAATATTGTATAAAGTTAGGGTAAGACTTATTCTGATTCCCATTCTCATTGGCCTGGTCTTCAGGACTGTATTTGTTGCGGGTTGAACAATATAATATATAGGCCTGTAATCACTAACATGCCATTCACTTAGCTTGAAGTTATCTTGAGATGATTTCGGGGCTTTAGTGTCCCCGCGGCCCGGTCCTCGACCAGCCCTCCACCCCCAGGAAGCAGCCCGTGATAGCTGACTAACTCCCAGGTACCTATTTTACTGCTAGGTAACAGGGGCATAGGGTGAAAGAAACTCTGCCCATTGTTTCTCGACGGCGCCCGGGATCGAACCCGGGACCACAGGATCACAAGTCCAGTGTGCTGTCCGCTCGGCCAACCGGCTCCCTCAGCCGATCGGCTGTTGGAGACTCGTACTGCGGACCCCAGGCGTGTGAGCCCAAAGGTCTATCCCCCGTTTATTTTGTAATTACTAAAATACTTTACAGCTTTAATTGAGGGCGCCTGATAGCTGAGTGGACAGCACTTCGGATTCATTCTCCTGAAGTTCCGGGTTCAATCCCCGTTGGAGGCGGAAACAAAAATGGGCAGAGTTTCTTTCAGCCTGATGCCCCTGTTCACCTATCAGTCAATAGGTACCTGGGAGTTAGACACCTGCCACGGGCTGCTGCTGCTTCCTGGGGATGTGTAACAAAAAGGAGGCCTGGTCGAGGACCGGGCCGCGGGAACGCTGAGCCCCGAAATCATCTCAAGATTACCTCAAGATAAGATGGGTGAACTATTTATTTATTTATTTATTTATATATATACAAGAAGGTACATTGGGTTTATGAGAGTACAGAGACTTGAAGTGTGACATTCTTGTAAAGCCACTAGCACGTATAACGTTTCGGGCAGGTCCTTAATCTAACATATGATTTTAAGAAGGTAATTTCTAGCAAAATTAAAAAAGAAATTACAGATACATTGTCAGAAAGTGTAAAAATGCGTTGTCAGAAAGTATAAAAAAATTACATTGTATAAGAAATTTGACAGAAAAAAAAGTAGGTACATTTAAGTAAATTTAAGAGTTATCCACAGATACATTTGATCATAATTTGAGGATTATTGCAAGATATAATGTAGTAAACTATGTGTATAACACGATATAAGATAACAGCAACGATTACAATGGTGAAGTTGTATGGCATAGGTACATATATTGGGGGAATTGGGTAGCACTAGATACAGTGCGAGTTTCAAGACACTAGGTAGGAAACTATGAAGATGAAAATAGGTACTTTTTGCAGGCGATGAGTCACAATAACGTGGCTAAAGTAAGTTGACCAGACCACACACTAGAAGGTGAAGGGACGACGATTATGTTTCGGTCCGTCCTGGACCATTCTCGTCGATTGTGACTGGTCCAGGACGGACCGAAACGTCGTCGTCCCTTCACCTTCTAGTGTGTGGTCTAGTCAACTAGGTACTTTTTGGTTTTATTTTTCAATAAGGCAAAAGTTTGACAGCCTTTCAGTTCATTAGGGAGTGAGTTCCATAGACTAGGTCCCATTATTTGTATAGAGTGTTTACACAGATTAAGCTTGACTATGGGAATATCAAAGATATATTTATTTTTGGTGTGGTGATTATGTGTTCTATTACATCTGTCCAGGAAGAGTTTCAGAACAGGGTTTGCACTTAAGAACAGGGTTTTGTAAATGCATCCTTATCTCAATTATGGTAGAGCGGGGCCTCGATTTACGATGGTAATCCGTTCCCAGATACATATCGTAATTCAAAATATCGTAAGGCGAAGCGATTTTTCCCTTGAGAAATAAAGGGAATTGAATTAATCCGTTCCCCACCCTCCAATATATTAACTTACAAATACATTTTACACTGAATACAAATTTTTTCTCTAACTACAATACAGTACATATGTTTATCTTACCTTTATAGAGGACTCTTGATGGTGTATGGAAGATGGTGATGAGGGGGGGGAGGAGAGGTGTTACTGTTTGGAAGGGGCGTCCCCTTCCATTATAACATCAGGCAGTGAGGACTTCTCTGGGATACACTCTCTGGCATGTTTTGCCTGCATACCACTAGGACCTGCTTGTGGCTCACTGCTTGCTTGTCTTACTAAGAATCTGTCTAAAAACACTTGTTTTTCCCTACATTGTAACACTTGTCTGTAGTAAGACATCACATTGTCATTTAAAGGTAAATTCAACGGCCTGCTACAGCTTTATCTGGGCGTGTTTTTTCAACAAAACTTTGCAGTTCTTCCCATACTTCACACATTTTCTTAATGAGGAAGGGACATCCTCTACTGTCTCTACTCACAACTATTTTCTTTATTTATTGATTTATTTATTTATTTATATATATATATATATATATATACAAGAAGGTACATTGGGATTGTGAGGATACATAGCATAGTAATTACATTCTTGTAAAGCCACTAGTACACGCAGCTTAGGTTGAACCTTACCACTGACTTTCTTGGGACCCATGGCGTGATATATAATAATCAGTTTTATGTTCGAAAAGCAAAAAATCACCATAAAATCACCACCAGCTCTAGTAAACTGAGGCAGGTCGGCCCGCGTGACCGGGAACCACGAGCTCGGTCAACCCAAACGTGTACCAACAAATATTGTTAGTCGACGTCACTATCGTAAGTCGAGTCACATTTTTCAATCAAATTTACATCATAACTCGAAATTATCGTAAGTCGGGGCAATCGTAAGTCGAGGTGCCACTGTATTTGGTTGGGTTTTGTCATCAATGTCATCACTACTTGGTAATGCAAAACGTTAGGAAAGAAATTCTTTGATATGGACTGTCACATTGTTGTACCACATAAAAGAAGAAATACATGAGTGGGTCATGAGGTTGGGACAGAGTCCACTCGGAGCACAATATGTGGGCCGCCAGATGTAAATAAAACTCCAACTCTCTGGAGTGAGAGGTCACTCCCTTCAGTACAACTTATTTATTTATTTATTTATTTGTTATTTATTTATTTATTTATATATATACAAGAAGGTACATTGGGATTGTGAGAATACATAGCATAGTAATTACATTCTTGTAAAGCCACTAGTACGTGC
Source organism: Procambarus clarkii (assembly GCF_040958095.1). NCBI lineage: Eukaryota > Metazoa > Arthropoda > Malacostraca > Decapoda > Cambaridae > Procambarus > Procambarus clarkii. The sequence goes on from NC_091187.1 coordinate 9,446,848, forward strand.
AGCGTTTCGGGCAGGTCCTTAAACTAAGAAACTTATAAGTAGGTAAATACTTGCAAAATTTATAAAAATTATAACAGTTACATAGCATGAGAAAAAATAAAAGATGAGAGAAAAATTGTAGGTATATGAAAGCACATAGGTAGCTCAGAATGACTGCAATAACAATGACAGCTTGAATGGTAGTTTAACAAAACTTAGCAGGCACAATACAGCATATGGCTAGCACATAAAAGAAGACAGCAATGAATACAATGATAAAGTTGTTTGGATTAAGTACATAAAGATTGGGAGATTAGGTAACACTAGATACAGAGCAAATTTAAAGCTCAGTGTTGGAAACTACGAAGATGAAATTAGGTACTTTTTGGTTTTGTTTTTAAATGAGGCAAAAGTTTGACAGCTTTTCAATTCATTAGGGAGTGAGTTCCATAGACTAGGTCCCTTAATTTGCATAGAATGTTTACACAGATTAAGTTTGACCCTGGGGATATCAAAGAGATATTTATTTCTGGTGTGGTGATAATGGGTCCTATTACATCTGTCCAGGGAGAGTTTCAGAGCATGGTTTGCATTTAAGATCAGGGTTTTGTAAATGTAGTTGACACAAGAGAATGTGTGGAGGGAGTTAATATTTAGCAAGTTAAGGGATTTAAACAAGGGAGCTGAGTGTTGTCTGAAAGCAGAGTTAGTTATTATTCTGATAGCAAATTTTTGCTGGGTGATGATGGGCTTAAGGTGGTTTGCAGTGGTAGGGTGGTACCACTTAACAAGTTACCACTTGGTAACTTAGGGTGGACGGTAGAGCAATAGTTTTGCTTCATGCAGGTCGGTGTTCAATCTCCGACTGTCCAAGTGGTTGGGCACCATTCCTTCCCCCCTATCCCATACCAAATACTTATCCTAATCCCCCTTCCAAGTGCTATATAGTCGTAATGGCTTGGTGCTTTATCCTGATAAATCCCTCCCTTCCCTTCAGTACTTGCAATCTTACCTTAGTGACAGGCAGCAGTATGTTTCAGTGAACGATGCCACTTCTACTCTCACAATTAACATTGGCTTTCTCTAGGGTACTATACTTGGTCCACTCCTGTTTCCTCATGTATATCAGTGATCTTCCAAATACCACACAACATTTAAAGCCAGTTTTGTATGCTGATTATACAACCTTCATTTTCTCACGTGCTAACCCACTTAATATGGGTTAGGTGAAGTAACTTCACTAACTTAAAGTAACTTAACTTCACTTCAAGATGGGACACGACGAGCATAGCTCTTATCCTGTAACTACACTTAGGTAATTACTTATTCTAAACGACACAGTGAATACTGAAGTAAATCAACTCCATTTGTGGTTGACTGCCAACAAACAAGAGGTTTTACATAATGTTTGGTAACAAGTCCAACAATTACATTAATCTAAGAATTAATGATACCCAAATTACGGGTAGAGTAGAAGGGAAGTTCCTTGGTGTTCACATTGACCATAAACTAAATTTCCATTGCCATATACAAAATATAACTAAAAAATTTCTAAGACAGTGGAGGCATTCTCTTCAAAATCAGATACAGTACTATGTTCCTCGCTTTGCCCTAGTTACTCTACACTTAATGCATATCTCACCTTTGATATCTGTGCCAGGAGGATCCACCACCATTAATTACCTCCGACCTCTAATTACTCAACCAAAAATCAGGAATTAGATCAATAACAAATTCCAGTCTCAGACACCACTCAGCTCTCTTAGGGAAATCTTTGACCATGTTAAATATCAAGTCTCTGGACACACTCTGAAGCATTCTCTATATCTACAAAACTCTGAACTGTAATGCCAATCCTGACCTAGCAGGCTGTAATAGAACTCAAGGTAACTACACAAGGAACAAATAGTAGTAGGCATCCATCAGGGCCACATACCCACCACAGCTCAGTCGGGCTGTGGTGGGTATGTGGGCCTGCGGGCCGCTCCAAGCAACAGCCTTTTGGACCAAACTCTCACAAGTCAAGCCTGGCCTCGGGCCGGGCTTGGGGAGTAGAAGAACTCCCAGAACCCCTTCAACCAGGTATCAACCAGGTATCAGTCTCAGGAGACTATGTTGTTGAACTCTGGTTATCGATCTGGAGTGACTTCTCCAGGGTGCAAAGCCAGGGTGGATTGATATGGGGGGAGAAGCTGTCACCCATACAGCAGGTCCTTCCCTTTCCACAGCGCAGAAAGTCTCCAGTGGAGACTTGAGGAACAAATATCTCTTTGATATTCCTAGAGTTGAGACTCAACCAAAGCTGAAATGCATTGCAAATCAAGGATCTATACATTGAAATGGATTGGATCCATGTTTGTGGAACGATCTCACAAATGTAGTTAAAAAGCTGTATGTCTCTCAACCAGTTTAAAAGAGAGACTTAAGAAATATTTACTTAATATCGTGCAATTAATGCCCAAAAAGCTAAGCGTACTAGTGGCTGTACAAGAATGTAAGAACTCTTGCATATATAAATAAATAAAAAAATAAAAATAACACTGTCATATACTCAATATTATGTAACTAGTTTCTCTCACATTTTCCCAAGTTTTAAGGTCTTAGTGTGTTAATATTTTCTAGTATTTTTTTTTTACTAATAAGTACTGTATGTCCTTTCTTCATTGTCTTCAAGTTTTTTGCATTTCATTCGTAAAGTGTTTCTTGTGTCTTTTTCTATCTTTTTCTATCTTTTTTTTCTTTTCTATCTTTTTTTCTATCTTTTTCTATCTTTTGCAATTAGAGTCAGCTATCAGCTTGCTACTTCCACTGCGAGCTGACTCTTCTTCAGTCATCTTTCTTGTGTGGAGTAAATTAGATTTATGCCTCCTAACCCCCAGGGGGCCTGTTTACAGTTTAACAGGACATGTTTTGTGAGTCTTAGACTCCGTTAGTCATTCCTGTTGCCTCCAATTTGTGGTCTGCTGATGAGGGGTTCTTTTTATCCGTGGGTGGGTACCATTGGTTGGTGCTGGACTATAGTTCTGACATTGTAATTATAAGGTGTGAAGGATAGATGCAATTGTTTATGTAATAATCTCCGTTGAGGTCTGATAAAGACCTTTTGTGCCCTCTGTAATAATGTAATGCCCTCTGTAAGCGCATCCTGTGCGTTACCACTCACAGGATGAGTATGGGGTGCACAATAAACCAGATGCCTCTGGCAGCAACAATCAATACAATTTTAATGAACAAATCCACAAGGGCCGTGATGAGGGTTCGAATCTCATCATGTGTATTGAAGTAAGGGCGAAGAGGTAGAACAGCTTGCTGACAGAGCCCAGGTGCATGGGGAGAATTGTGTAAAACCCCGGTTTGTGTCTCAGAGAGGCTGCAGGATCTGTGTGAGGTCAGTTGAACTCCTGGTTGCAATTCTTTTCCATGTCGTGGTGCAGTCAACTAAGGCACGTTTGGGATCATCCCGGATGTAGGTTCGAACCCTCATCATGGCCTTTGTGGATTTGTTCATTTGATATATCATGCTATTGTGATTTCTGTGTGTAATACAGTTTTGGTTGAACTGCTCTCTCAGGCTGTCACCACTCTATGATTTAGGCATTTACAGCCTCATCTACAGATATGAATATGCCTTGTCTTTTTTATGAGTACTTCAGTGAGTGTGGGTCTTCGACACTTTTGCCTTGGAGCAGCTAAGCTTCCTCTGCTGCTCTTGCCTCGGGGGGGGGGGGGGGGGGGGGAACAGTATAGTAATTATATCAGTGCATGTTGGTGGATATTTTCTGGAGGCTACTTAGTGACTCCCTGTAGACCACAGAGCCACACAGGACCAACCAGAAAGGGGTATTTCTGGAGGCTACTTAGTGACTCCCTGTAGACCACAGAGCCCCACAGGACCAACCACAAAGGGTATTTCATTACACTCAGCACTGGTTTTTAACCACCTGGTAAATTCATGGTGCTCTCAAAATAGAGCAAATTTCAAAATAGACATGGAGTAAATTCCTGCAGTGTAAATAAGAATAATAAGAATACATTTTACATAGTAATTCCTGTTGCCTGTTGAATTGCATCCACATAAAACAATGACCCTATGTCCAACATCCACTCTAACATGCATTCAGACTTCCAAAAAATACAGCCAGTTTATTGTGATAAATTATTATATGAGGAAGTCAGTTCTATATTCATTACATTTTGCTTTGTGTTATCGTAATGTTTTCTTGCCACAGGACCGATCAAGACGGTCTTGCGGAATGGATGATGATAGAGCTCCAGGGAGACCTGGAGTCGCGGACCAAGTCAGAAATGCGAAACAAATTCATTGGAGATGTTCACTTCACCAAGCAGGTGCGTTGATTTATTTTATTGTTGAAAGATTTTAATGGTAAATAGTATTGGAATTTGAAATACAGTACAGTGGCACCTCGATTAACGAGCGGCTCTATCTACGAGCGAGCCACTCGCAGAACATTAGTCTCTATTAACGAGCTTTACCTCGATTAACGAGCGTTTTCGCTGGTTCTCGGACACCTTTTATGACAATTTTGTTGTTGTTTCGCAAGACGAGTTTTCCACATGACGAGCTCGGTGCCGGAACGGATTAAACTCATTAATCGAGGTGCCACTGTATGTGTGTATGTGAATTTGGAGAGATTTGTGGAAGCACTTTTATGCAAAGTTTTCATATGCTCTGATGAAATTTAGAGTTACACGGATTGCAAGTTGGACACTCACACTACAGTCTTTGGGGTTTTATTTATATACTGTATAGTACATGCTGTACCTAATTGCCAGGAACTGCGCTGCTTGGCCTAGTAGGTAAAGTCCGATTTGCTAACATACAGAACAATTTTCATTAATTTCAGATTGGTTCTTTTCGAACAATAATAGTATATTATGAGAAGATCCACAGGAGCCATGATGAGGATTTGAACCTATGCGCTGGGTGTTCCCGGATGCACACTCTAATCGACTATGCCACAACATGGTAAAAAAATTGCAACCTGGGGAGGGGCAGTGAGAAGAAGAAAAGAGAAGGGAGGAGAAAAAGAAGGCGAATGAGAGGGGAAAATTTGCTGTATGGAGAATTCATCAAATTTAACTTCAACAATAAACAGATAAACTGGGAGCAAATAAACCAAGACTTCACAGCAATAAACTGAGAAGAACAGCTAGAAAATGCAAACCTGAACCAGTGCCTGGAAAAAATAAACTCAGTAGCTCTAGAAATATGCTCAAATCACATACACCTATGAAAAAAAAGAGGAAGAGATGCAGACTGGAACGGGAACAGCGTTTCCTCTATAGGAGTAGAAAATGAATCGTGGAACAACTTGAGAGTCGCACCCTATCTCAAGAACGACGAAGAAGGCTAAATAGAGAAATAGAAATGATTGAACTAAAGCTACAAGAATCATACAAAATTCAAGAGAGACAAAGAGAGCAAAAAGGCCATCAGTGAAATAGAGAGAAATCCCAAATATTTTCTCTTCTATGCAAAATCAAGATCAAAAACTACATCTAGTATTGAGCCCCTGCGACATAGAGATGGAACTTTCACAGGTGACAACAAAGAAATGAGCGAAATACTGAGGAATCAGTACGACTGTTTTCAGCGAGCCACTAAACGCACTAAAAGATTGATAACCCAAATGAATTTTTCATGGATACGATACCAACATCAAATCATATATCAGACGTCACCCTATCCCCACTGAATTTTGAAGAAGCCATAGACAGTATGCCTATGCATTCTGCACCAGGTCCTGATTCCTGGAACTCCATATTCATCAAGAACGGTAAAAAACCACTGTCGCAGGCTCTTCACATTCTTTGGAGGCAAAGCCTTGATACTGGCGTTATCCCTGACATACTAAAAACAGCAGAGATAGCACCACCTTTATAAGGCAGAAGCAAAAAATTACAAACTGATAGCACTAGCATCACACATCATAAAAATCTTTGAGAGTGTGCTAAGAAGTAAGATCACAAAATACATGGAATTACAGCATCTCCATAACCCCGGACAACATGGTTTCAGAACAGGGCGCTCTTGCCTGCCACAGTTGCTGGACCAATATGATATGGCATTAGATGCTATGGAAGACAAGCAAAACGCTGATGTAATTTACACAGATTTTGCAAAAGCCGTTGACAAATGTGACCTTATTGCAATAATGTGGTGTTATTGCGCACAAAATGCATGCAAAAAGGAATTACCGGAAAAATAGCCAGATGGATCTACAATTTCCTGACTAACAGAAGTCTGTAATAGTCAACAAAATAAAATACGGTCCATCAACCGTGAAGAGCTCAGTCCCCTCAGGGTACTGTGCTTGCTCCAGTACTCTTTCTCATCCTCAAATCGGAAATAGACAAGGACACAATCTATAGCACTGTATCATCCTTTGCAGATGACACTAGAATTTTTATTTGAGTTGGCAACATAGAGAACACGGCGAACCTCCAATCAGATGTAAATCAGGTCTTTCAATGGGCTACAGAAAACAATATGGTATTTAATGAAGATAAGTTCCAGCTATTGCACTATGGAAAATTTAAAATATAAAATAGAAACCACATACAAAATGCAGTCAAATCATAACATAGAACGAAAAAGCAATGTACAGGATTTGGGTGTACTCATGTCGGAAGACATTACCTTTAAAGAACACAATAAAGTAGCCGTCACAACTGCAAGAAAAATGACAGGTTGGATAACAAGAACTATTCATTCAAACTACAGATGCTATACCAATGATGATACTCTTCAAAACACTAGTGCTTTCTAGAGTGGAGTACTGCTGCACAATGACAGCACCTTTCAAAGCTGGAGAAATTGCTGACCTGGAGAGTATGCAGAGATCCTATACTGCTAGAATCCACTTAGTAAAACATCTAAACTATTGGGACCGACTAAAATGCCTAAATCTGTATTCTCTTGAGTGCAGGCAGGTGAGATACATAATAATTTACACGTGGAAAATAGTAGTGGGGCTGGTCCCAAACCTGCACAGAAATAACATCACATGAGACCAGAAGGCATGGCAGGATGTGCAGAATACCCCCGTTGAAAAGCAGAGGTGCAACAGGTACTCTGAAAGAGAACTTTATCAACATCAGAGGCCCGAGACTGTTCAACACGCTTCCACTACACATAACTGGCCGACCCCTCACAGTGTTGAAGAGAGAACTATCAACATCAGAGGCCCGAGACTGTTCAACACGCTTCCACTACACATAACTGGCCGACCCCTCACAGTGTTGAAGAGAGAACTATCAACATCAGAGGCCCGAGACTGTTCAACACGCTTCCACCACACATAAGGGACATAACTGGCAGACCCCTCACAGTGTTCTAAAGAGAACTATCAACATCAGAGGCCCGAGACTGTTCAACACGCTTCCACTACACATAAGGGACATAACTGGTAGACCCCTCACAGTGTTCAAGAGAGAACTATCAACATCAGAGGCCCAAGACTGTTCAACACGCTTCCACTACACATAACTGGCTGACCCCTCACAGTGTTCAAGAGAGAACTATCAACATCAGAGGCCGGAGACTGTTCAACACGCTTCCACTACACATAACTGGCCAACCCCTCACAGTGTTCAAGAGAGAACTATCAACATCAGAGGCGTGAGACTGTTCAACACGCTTCCACTACACATAACTGGCCGACCCCTCACAGTGTTCAAGAGAGAACTATCAACATCAGAGGCCGGAGATTGTTCAACACGCTTCCACTACACATAACTGGTCAACCCCTGACAGTGTTCAAGAGAGAACTATCAACATCAGAGGCCCGAGACTGTTCAACACGCTTCCACTACACATAAGGGACATAATTGGCCGACCCCTCGCAGTGTTCAAGAGAACTCGATAAGCACCGCCAAAGGATACCTGATCAATCAGGCTGTGATTCATACATCAGGCTGCAAGCAGCCACGTCCAACAGCCTGGTTGACCAGTCCAGCAACCAGGAGGCCTGGTCGACGACCGGGCTGCGGGGATGCTAAGCCCCGGGAACACCACAAGGTATACTGGGGCACTACTGCACCCTCAAGGATTACCAAGGCTTCCACTGAAGCTGAACTAGAATCTCGGCCTCGGGAACCCTCGAAAATGCAGTAGTACCCCCCAGGTTGCAATTCTTTTACCATGTCGTGGTATAGTCAACTAGAGTGTTCATCTGGAAACACCTACGGCATAGATCTAATCCTCTCAACACAACTCCTGTGGGTTTTCTCATTGATATATATCACAATAATGTGATTTCTCTGTGTATTGAAAGAGGGTCGTCAAGAGGAAGAATTACTGGACGACAGAGCCAGATTGCATGAGGGAATTTTATGAAATCCCGGTTCAGCTTCAGTGGAAGCAGCAGGAATTCTCAGGGGTAAACTAGTACCCAAGGTTGCAATTCTTTTACCATGTTGTGGCGGGGCCTGACAGCTGAGTGGACAGCGCTCGGGATTCGTAGTCCTGAGGTTCCGGGTTCGATCCCCGGCGGAGGCGGAAACAAATGAGCAGTGTCTTTCACCCCTGATGCTCCTGTTCACCTAGCAGTCAATAGGTACCTGGGAGTTAGACAGCTGCTACGGGCTGCTTCCTGTGGTTGTGTAACAAGAAGGAGGCCTTGTCAAGGACTGGGCCACGAGAACGCAAAGCCCCGAAATCATCTCAAGATAGTTGACTAGAGCGTGCATTTGGGAACACCCAACACATAGGTTCGAATCCTCATCACGGCTTCTATGGATTTTCTCAATGATATACAGTATCATGATAATGTGATTTCTATGTGACAGTATATTATACTAGGAACATGATTTACTTAGTTAAGTTAGCAGAGATTTTATAAAAATTTGTCAGTTTTGATTGAAAGTAAATAAACTAATTAAATCAAATACTGTATAATGTAATGAAAAGCTTTATAATTTCATAAGAAAATGTGCTTGAAAATATATTATTTCTGGAAAATTTGGCTTGTTAGGCATCTTGGCCTATTAGGTATAACATACATACAGTATATGTAATTACCTAAGTGTAGTTACAGGATGAGAGCTACGCTCGTGGTGTCCCGTCTTCCCAGCACTCTTTGTCATATAACGCTTTGAAACTACTGACGGTCTTGGCCTCCACCACCTTCTCACCTAACTTGTTCCAACCGTCTACCACTGTTTGCGAAAGTGAATTTTCTTATATTTCTTCGACATCTTTGTTTAGCTGGTTTAAATCTATGACCTCTTGTTCTTGAAGTGCCAGGTCTCAGGAAATCTTCCCTATCGATTTTATCAATTCCTGTTGCTATTTTGTACGTAGTGATCATATCACCTCTTTTTCTTCTGTCTTCCAGTTTTGGCATATTTAATGCCTCTAACCTCTCCTCGTAGCTCTTGCCCTTCAGTTCTGGGAGCCACTTAGTAGCATGTCTTTGCACCTTTTCCAGTTTGTTGATGTGCTTCTTAAGATATGGGCACCACACAACCGCTGCATATTCTAGCTTTGGCCTAACAAAAGTTGTGAACAATTTCTTTAGTATATCGCCATCGCAATTCTGAAGTTAGAAAGCGTGGCATAGGCTCCTCGCACAATATTCTTTATGTGGTCCTCGGGTGATAGTTTTCTATCTAGAACCACCCCTAGATCTCTTTCTTTATCAGAATTCTTTAAAGATTTCTTACATAATATATAGGTTGTGTGGGGTCTATATTCTCCTATTCCACATTCCATAACATGGCATTTATTAACATTAAATTCCATTTGCCAAGTGGTGCTCCATATATTTATTTTGTCCAGATCATCTTGAAGGGCATGACAATCATCTAAGTTTTTTATCCTTCCTATAATCTTAGCATCATCAGCAAACATGTTCATATAATTCTGTATACCAACTGGTAGATCATTTATGTAGACAATAAACATCACTGGTGCAAGAACTGAACCCTGTGGTACTCCACTTGTGACATTTCTCCAGTCCAATACATTGCCTCTGATTACTGCCCTCATTTTTCTATCAGTCAGAAAATTTTTCATCCATGTTAGAAGCATACCTGTCACCCCTCCAATATTTTCCAGTTTCCAGAACAACCTCTTATGTTGAAAGCCTTTTTTAGGCCCAGATAGATGCAGTCAACCCAACCATCTCTTTCCTGTAATATCTCTGTGGCTCAATCATAGAAACTGAGTAAATTCGATACACAGGATCTTCCAGATCGAAAACCATACTGTCTGTCTGATATTATATCATTTCTCTCCAGGTGTTCTACCCATTTTGTTTTGATTAGTTTTTCCAATACTTTCACTACTACACTTATCAATAATACAGGTCTATAATTGAGGGGGGGTCTTCCCTGCTGCCACTTTTGTAGATTGGAACAATGTTAGCCTGTTTCCACTCGTCTGCTACGATTCCTGTACACAGGGATGCCTGAAAGATCAGGTGAAGTGGAATGCTGAGCTCAGATGCACATTCTCTCAGAACCCATGGTGAAACTCCATCTGGGCCAGCTGCTTTGTTCTTACCGAGCTCCTTTACCATATTTTCCACTTCATCTCTACACACCTCTATATGCCCTATGTTGTTCTCTGGAATTCTTAATGTATCTGGTTCTCTGAAGATCTGCCTCCTGGTTTGTATGTGTGTAATTACCTAAGTGTAGTTACAGAATGAGAGCTACGCTCGTGGTGTCCCGTCTTCCCAGCACTCTTTGTCATATAACGCTTTGAAACTACTGACGGTCTTGGCCTCCACCACCTTCTCACTTAACTTGTTCCAACCGTCTACCACTCTATTTGCGAAGGTGAATTTTCTTATATTTCTTCGGCATCTGTGTGTGTGTGTATATGTATATACAGTACTGTATGTGTATAACTTATATTAAGCATTGGCTCATTGTACATTTCAATCATTCCATTCTTAATTTATGACTGGAACGTGGAGGAAGCATTAAATATTAATGTTCAAATACTGTACTGTATTTGATTGAGCGAAGTGTAATTTTTGAGGTTTCTGGACCCCCCATCCTGTGTTTTCTATACACAGTGCCTTGAGGTTATCTTGAGATGATTTCGGGGCTTTAGTGTCCCCGCGGCCCGGTCCTCGACCAGGCCTCCACCCCCAGGAAGCAGCCCGTGGCAGCTGACTAACACCCAGGTACCTATTTTACTGCTAGGTAACAGGGGGCATAGGGTGAAAGAAACTCTGCCCATTGTTTCTCGCCGGCGCCTGGGATCGAACCCAGGACCACAGGATCACAAGTCCAGAGTGCTGTCCGCTCGGCCGACCGGCCTGGCTTTTACAGGAACGCAGCTCCTGCTCTTACCAATGGCTGCCTGTAAATAGGTTCATAAGTAGAAAAATGAGTACAGTTCTAAGCACTATACATATCACAAGAGTGTCGCTGAAAGGGGTGGCTCACTTTGGACAAGAAAATACACTAAGGGGGCCTGACAGCTTAGTGGACAGAGCTTCGGATTCGATCCCCGTTGGAGGCAGAAACAAATGGGCAGTTTCTTTCATCCTGATGCTCCTGTTCACCTAGCAGTAGTACCTGCTAGTTAGACAGCTGCTACGGGCTGCTTCCTGGGGATGTAATTATCTAAGTGTAGTTACAGGATGAGAGCTACGCTCATGGTGTCCCGTCTTCCCAGCACTCTTTGTCACATAACGCTTTGAAACTACCGACGGTCTTGGCCTCCACCACCTTCTCACCTAACTTGTTAATAAATGTGTAACGAAAAGGAGGCCTGGTCGAGGACCGGACCGCAGGGACGCTAAGCCCCGAAATCATCTCGAAGATAACCTCCTGAATGCAAAAGGTGTTAATTAACAATCATATTGAGTCTCTTCCCCAGTGTTAATAAGGCTTCTCACTGCTGTATGCACTTTCCATATCCATAGTAACTATGGATATCCATATCCATAAAGTTACTTTTTCCTCTTCCTCCTCTACCTGATCACTTAACACTACACCTTTTCCATTTGTTGATGTTTTTAACACTTTAATGTTTCAACCTGTCGACGTGTTCCGATCATGAACATTTTGGGCATCTCGGGGTCCTGCTTGGTGACATCAAACAGTTTTTTACTCTTAAAAGTTTCTTCAGTTTTCAGGTTATTATAAATTTGGTGTCAAAATGATTACTAATAATTTTGCTCAAGTATAGATGCAAACTAAATTATGATTTGAGTATAGAATTTGTCATACTGGGGCTGAATATACATATGTTTATGAGCATATCAACATTCCTATTTCTTTTCGAGTTTCATCTCATAACTTTTGTCATTCAGGTTGTTAACTTATCCAATAGCGACATTGTAGGACTACCAACTCCTTGCTTCAATTTCTCACATCTCGTCACTTGAAACAGCGGACTCTTCAGTTATTCCTACATTGTTTAATTTTAAAGTCAACTTCAGACCGTATTTAATTGACCGTAATAAATTATTCAACTGAAATTTGTATACACAATTTGCAAGAATGGGTGGAGGCCTGGTCTAGGACTGGGCCGCGGGGACACTAAAAAGCCCCGAAATCATCTCAAGATAACCTCAAGATGAGTACTTTGATTTCTTTAAGTATAGGGGTGGAGGTTATGTTTGTGAAATTTAGTTAGCATTTTGAAGCTTTAATGTTCCTTAGGCTCTGGATGGCTGGGAGAATTATCCAATATCTTTCCAGTATACCAATTTAATAGCATCTTTATCCCCCAGGGCATACCAGTTCTTATCATTGGTCATCATATATTATACGGCAAGGTTCAAGATCTCGACAAGCCCTTAGCAGTAATGAGAAAGACGAGGGTTGACGAGAGTATGGACGTTGATGGCGCACAAGACTTGCAAGATAGACATGCACACCAGTCTGTGGAGTACAGCATCAAGGCAATTGTCAAGAAGAAACTTCTCTTTAAAACTAGGCCAAAGCCAATTATTGCAAGCATGCAAAATTAAATTCAATATTTTATTAAAAAATATTTTTACGCTTCCATTTGTTTGATTTACTTTTTACCTACGAATACACAGTACTAGTATGCAAATATGTTGGTAGAATAACAGGCTGGTTTGGTGTCTCATGCTCCCTTGGAAAAGTCATTAGTTGGCCTAATTCTTGGGTACATGTTCACTCCTAGATAAACATCAGTTAGGAAATGATGCTTAAAACATCTCGTCCAATCCAGTAATTGAACCTGGAACAATTTGATTGAGAACCCTCTGCAAGTCTCCATTGTGACTCGTGTAAAAGTCATGGGGCCAGATTCACGAAAGCACTTACGAACGTGTACATCTTTCCTCCATCTTTGACGGCTTTGGTTACATTTATTAAACAGTTTACAAGCATGAAAACTTGCCATTCAACTGTTGTTAATGTTATAAACAGCCTCCTGGTGCTTCGGAGCTCATTAACTGTTTAATAATTGGAAACAAAGCCGCCAAAGATTGAGAAAAGGTGTACAGGTTTGTAAGTGCTTTCGTGAATCTGGCCCATGTATTGTACTGTATATCAATAATGCTACACTTTTGAGAGAAACTGCTTCTGTATTTCATCATTCAGAGTATTCTCTTCTAATGTATCAAAGTTTTAAGTATACAATAATTTTGTTGTCATTGTCCCCTACAAAGCTGAGAAATTATATTCTCCAGCACTTCTGCAGTTATTACATTTTTCACTTGATACCTGGTTGATGGGGTTCTGGGAGTTCTTCTCCTCCCCAAGTGAGAGTGAGACTTGTGAGAGTTTGGTCCACCAGGCTGTTGCTTTGAGCGGCCCGCAGGCCCACATACCCACCACAGCTCGGTTGGTCCGGCACTCCTTGGAGGAATAAATCTAGTTTCCTCTTTGAAGAACTTGCCTTTGGCTTTTTCTAGCGCCCTAAACTGGTCCCTTTGTCCCCTATCTTTTTTCAGTTTAACATTCATTCCACCATATCTTATGGCTGTAAATGGTATACTTGGAGTAGGTTATTGCAAGGTGTTCCGCTTTCAGGAGGTCAGAAAGCGGAATAATAGCTTTAAGAATTGTTAGACCTGGGGCCAGATTCACGAAAGGACTTACGCAAACACTTAAGAACGTGTACATCTTTCCTCAATCATAGACGGCTTTGGTTACATTTATTAAAAAGTTTACAAGCATGAAAACTTGCCATTCAACTGTTTTTATTGTTGTAAACAGCCTCCTGGTGCTTCGGAGCTCATTAACTGTTTAATAATTGTAAACGAAGCCGCCAAAGATTGAGAAAAGATGTACAGGTTCGTAAGTGCTTGCGTAAGTTCTTTCGTGAATCTGACCCCTGGGTTGTAGATGTGGGCCTCTGGGTTGCTTCAAGCAAGTGTTGGACCAAAGTATCACAAATCAAGCCTGGCCTAAGGTTACCTTAAGGTGCTTCCGGGGCTTAGCGTCCCCACGGGGACTTACGCCGGGGCTTAGCGTGGGGACGCTAAGCCCCGGAAGCACCTTAAGGTAACCTTAGGCCAGGCTTGATTTGTGATACTTTGGTCCAACACAGCCCAGAGCCCACATCTATAACCCAGGTCTAACAGTTCTTAAAGCTATTATCATCTCTCAAACCACTTTGTGCAATAAAGTTTGCTCGAATAATGTCAAATAGCCATGAACCTCTTGAGGTTCAGTGAGATCGTGCATATGGAACCTTCGCTGGCTCTATTCTGTATTTCCTGTATGTTGTTCGCTCTTAAGACTTTTTACTGTGTGCTGTAAATTTGGGCCCCCTGGCCTGCCGTGTTTTCCATGAAAGTAATTACACCCATCTTTGTTTAGTGCACACCTGGAAAGCGTAATTCAATGTGCTTTATCCTGGGTGTTCTCCATTTTAATACAGTATTATCCTGCTAAGAAAGGGAAGTACTATTGCCAGACCATTAAGGGATTAATAGTGATGTAATCCTGGATTTGAAAGTTTCAATAATCCCTTCGTCAATCCTAGCTAATGCTAGATTTTTGCTTTGGTTTGTTCACTAAACTTTAGCCAACACTAGCTTATGAAATTAAGGCCCTTTTAAGGCATGCCATTTTGTTCTAGGTTAATGTGCATAGTACACCTGACCTTTTAAAAGTAATTATCAATAGAAGGCACCAAACCGGGAAGGATATGTAGCACCATTGACCTTTTAAAAGCTGTAGGGTGCTTTTAATGCATACATCTTTAGATCAAATGCTGTATAATAGTTATCAATTCTGGCAAATGGCCAAACTAGAGCATGACTTCTTGTGTAATTGTACCATTTAAATGTCTAAAATCTAATTCTCAGTACATAATATAGCAGTACAGTACCGTGTAAGAGATTGCAAAAATTAACTTCAAGTCATTTTAAAGAATACAGTCTCCGTGGTGTAGTGGTAAGACACTCGCCTGGCGTTCCGCGAGCGCTATGTCATGGGTTCGTATCCTGGCCGGGGAGTATTTACTGGGCGCAATTCCTTAACTGTAGCCTCTGTTTAACGCAACAGTAAAATGTGTACTTGGATGAAAAAACGATTCTTCGCGGCAGGGGATCGTATTCCAGGGACCATAGGATTAAGGACTTGCCCGAAACGCTACGCGTACTAGTGGCTGTACAAGAATGTAACAACTTGTATATATCTCAAATAGTCAAGTTATGTCTCAATAGGACAGTACCAACAAAGTGTAAATTTACAATTTTTATTTAACTTATGATAATTTATTACAGGAATGGTTTTGCCATTGAAAAGTTATGACGATGGGGCTTATGCATTGATAAGTGATTCTGTACAAACTATATTCCAAAACCCCCCATTCAAGGGGCTTTTAAAAAATGAAATATGAACAAGGGCCTCTTTTAGATCTTTTCTTTCCTGGACAGGCAAGTACAGTTCATGGAACTATGATATGAGGATAGGTAACGGGCCTTGACAGTGATTTGTACATGCTTGGCCCACGACCCGTCCGCAACACCTGCCTGCCCATCCCTCCCTGGCTGTTGCTTGCTCGAGCAGATCGACAATTTGGTATAATAGATGAAATTTTTACTCTCCACCGCCAGACTTTGTACCGAAGAGCAGCAGCTGGATCTCGTCGTACATCACCAGCACGAGGGCACCACCTGTGGAAGGTTCAGTACTCGTGTTAAAATACAAAGTTAAAAGTTCATGTTATTTAAACCGTCAACAATGTTAACAGCAAGAATTATAACACTAATTCACAAAGTCAAATTTGAAATTAATACAAGTAAACCCTCTAAATCTAATTTTATTAACCCGAGTTCCACATCTAACCCGCCATGACAAAATGGGTATGAACAACAAATGCTTCGGTAAATCATTCCTACACAATTTTAAACCTTTTGATCCTTTTAAGGGGGGCAGTATTTGGATACAGTAAAGTAGTTGTTCAGTGTCAACCATTATTTTTCACTAGTTGTATATGAAAAGGACTGCAATTATTCTAAGTTTCAGTACTGTAGGCTAAATAGTAAGGGAGATTTTTAACATTTATTTTTTTTTAACAAATTTTACACATTTTCAAGTGTAAGTTTACAACCACACCTTTCAGATATAATCATTCTATGACACATTAACATATAATAAAGGATCTCTTGCAAGGGATTTTCCAAAACGTCTTTAGTTTTCCTAATACAAATAGTCTAAGTTCCCCAAATTATGCAAATATATCATGTTTATTGCTATTATAAAGTCAATAAATGAACTCTAAGATAAAAATGCTTGCTTAAGATTTTAGACATAAAATTTACATATAATATGTAAGTTTCATGTAAATTGAATAAAAAATGAAAGATTCATTTTCAAGTAACAAACATTCAAGTAAAAAATAAAGTCTAAGGTGCTGCCATCTGTGACTGAGGTTGAGCTCTGGCTCTTTGGTCCCACCTCTCAACTGTCAATCAACTGGTGTACAGATTCCTGAGCCTACTGGGCTCTATCATATCTACATTTGAAACTGTGTGGAGTCAGCCTCCACCACATTACTTCCTAGTGCATTCCACCTGTTAACTATTCGCGACACTGAAAAAATTCTAACATCTGTGGCTCATCTGGGTACTAAGTTTCCACCTGTGTCCCCTTGTTCGTGTTCCACCCACACTAAAGAGTTTGTCTTTGTCCACCCTGTCAATTCCCGAGAATTTTGTAGGTGGTTATCATGTCTCCCCTTACTCTTCTATTTTCCAGGGTTGTGAGGTTCAGCTCCCTTAGCCTTTCCTCGAAACTCATTCCTCTCCGGGACCAGTCTGGTGGCATACGGAATATACATGGAAGGGGGCTACACAACATAATGAAAGCACTAAGCCTGGGGGCCCCCACACAAGTGAAAGGTGCAGGGCCGTTTCTTAGTAATCTACATCGACAGTTGCAGTCTGATGCCTGGTTGATGGGTGTTCTGAGAGTTGTTCTCCCCATGCCCGGCCCGAGGCCAAGCTTGACTGGCTAGTTTGGTCCACCAGGCTGTTGCTTGCATTGACCCACAGGCCCACATATCCACCAGTCTGGTTCATCCGGCACTCGGATAAAATGATTAGTTTCCTCTTGAAGATGTCCACGGTTGTTCCGGCAATATTTCTTATGCTCGCTGGGAGGACGTTGAACAACCGTGGACCTCTGATGTTTATACAGTTCTCCCTAATTGTGCCTATGGCACCTCTGCTCTTCACATGCTACACGATATCATCCGTAGTTATGCTGTACACGTACAGTAATGTTGTATAAATAAGCCATGTTAATTCTTCCAATTTTCTCCTTTAACAAAATCCACAAGGGCCTTGATGAGGGTTTGAATCTATGCACCGAGTGTTCCTAGACTCGCTCTAGTAAACTGTACCACGACATGTTAAAATTGCAACTTGGAGTGCTACTGCCCCCCCCCCCACGAGGACCCCCAAGGCTTCCACCGAAGTCTAACCATTTGGAGGCCTGGTCGAGGACCGGGCCGCTGGGACACTGAAAAGCCCCGAAATCATCTCAAGATAACCAGGGTGTCAAAGAATTCCCTCCCATGCACCCAGGCTGTCAACCAAATAGTTATACCTCGGACACCTCTACTTCAATACACAAATCACACGATATATCGAATGAAGGGTCGATGCCTCATCAAGGCCGTTGTCGATTTGTTTATTTGATCATCACGTTACCATGATATTGGTACGCATTTTCCTTGACCACAGAACTACCACCTAACACCCCAAAATCTGCCAACGTCCAATATTTTTACGCATCTCAATTTTATGCTTGAACTATAGAGAGAAAAGTGAACGAGTAAAGTCAATTGTTTGAGGAAGATTGCAGTGGGGGAAGAAAATTAGTCGTGTGCACACGTGAACAGACTTAAAAACAACCTAGCAATAGGCCCCCCCCACCCCCACAGCAAACTACTATGCTTCCCTACAACGCAGTAACAATGCATTTGGAATAATGTTGTTTAAGATTCGCTACCTGGAACAAAAAATTCCAAGTAGCACGGGGCTATGGTGAGCCCGTAGTGCATTTGGAAGCTTTGCATAAACCTGCCTGTATTATGTTTTATACTGCAGCACCTGGTATGACTATTCTAATATCACAAATTTGTCCCGTTCATTACAAGTCCCTGTAATTGACATTAAAAAATCTTGTTGGTCAAACTCCATTTAGTCATCTTAAAAAAATGGCTATTTGAATGTTTTAGGGGCAAATTAATTTGGGTTTAATAAATCTTACCAGCGCACCTTTGTATTAGTGTTTGAGAAATGTACATTTGCCAACATTCACTTTATGCATGACTAATGTACCAGGACTATTTGTAAGTTAGTCAGAACTTGTCATGAGTTCCTAGTCAATAAAGGTATTGCTATACATCTCAAATCACCACTTGCAACAAAGTTCCAATGGCAGGTTGCAGGCTAGAAGGCGGGACATGACCTGCCAACGCCTCCGCAGAATCCTCCTGGATTCGGAGGGACGGAAAATCACTCTCCTGGAAGATACTGACGAACAGCCGCCTCCATATGACCCTGTAGACCAAGATTTAAGAACCCCAAAGCCCCAATAAACATGCAGCCAAACAGTAACCCAATCTGTTGACATATTTCACCTAGAAATGTAAACAATGTCTACCAATGGAACTCAACAGCTTGATAAGCTCGCTAAAAGCAAAAGGTTACCATATAAAGTGTCATTCACACGTCGGTGGAAATAAACGTCTCATTCACCCTGGAGTGTTTCCGGAGTATGTTTACTCCACGAGCCCGGCCTCGGGCTCGTGGCCTGAGCCAAGCCTGAGACCCGAGCTGTAGTGGTCACGAACCACGGACCCCCACACGTGTGAGCTTACCATCTTTATATAGGTGGCTATTGCAATGTGAAACTATGGTTATCTCGAGATGATTTCGGGGCTTTTTTATTAGTGTTCCCGCGGCCCGGTCCTCGACCAGGCCTCCACCCCCAGGAAGCAGCCCGTGACAGCTGACTAACACCCAGGTACCTAGTTTACTGCTAGGTAACAGGGGCATAGGGTGAAAAACTGCTCATTGTTTCTCACTGGCGCCTGGGATCGAACCCAGGACCACAGGATCACAAGTCCAGTGTGCTGTCCGCTCGGCCGACTGACTCCCATAATACATAAAACTGGCTTTAAGAAAACAATTCAAAATACGCATGTATTAATAGGATAAATTAACTGGATGTGTCAAAAATGCCATACGTATTACATAAAATGCATCCCATTTTCATCAAGTGTTTTATAAAATTGAAGAAAATTAAAAATATTTGGCCAAATGGTTCGGCATCTGCTATACATCAACAATACCAAGATTACACGATTTTCACACTGCTTTACATTGCACTGATAAACATTCCACTTATTTCACAATGTGAGTCACAAGATACTGTGTAAAGCAGCCTTGTCCAAGAGCCCTAGAACACCTTCAGCAGCTCCTAATACCCAAGATCCTCGTCCAAGAGCCCTAGAACACCTTCAGCAGCTAATATCCAAGAACCTTGTCCAAGAGCCCTAGAACACCTTCAGCAGCTCCTAATACCCAAGATCCTCGTCCAAGAGCCCTAGAACACCTTCAGCAGCTCCTAATACCCAAGATCCTCGTCCAAGAGCCCTACAACACCTTCAGCAGCTCCTAATACCCAAGATCCTCGTCCAAGAGCCCTAGAACACCTTCAGCAGCTCCTAATACCCAAGAGCCTTGTCCAAGAGCCCTAGAACACCTTCAGCAGCTCCTAATACCCAAGAGCCTTGTCCAAGAGCCCTAGAACACCTTCAGCAGCTCCTAATACCCAAGAGCCTTGTCCAAGAGCCAACAACTTGTCAAAAAAGTTTGATCGAAATCGAACGAGTTTTCATTTATTGCATATTTTTGGACTTAAAAGATGCTTAGATGTGCCAGAAAAGCCATGAAAACAAAACAATACAGAATGTGTGTTCCACCGACAGTCTGCCTGGGGTTTGTTCCCTTACCAAGCCACTAGGTTTGGGTTACAAGTTACGGTGGACGTCACGGTTGTGTCCGGAGTTCACCATGGTTGGGTCTGGTATTCTGCTACCCTTGCTAACGAAGCAGTTCTATGCTTGCAAGATCATCTTTGCTCTTGTAAAGCCCCTCAGTTATCTGCCTACTGTTTAGTGCGAGCCTCAACTTTTCCTATAGGGTGTTTGTTCCCTCGAGCAGGATTTGGCTCGGGGGTTCTCGTTCCTCCAGTTATGTCCTCAGGGGGCCTGACAGCTGAGTGGACAGCGTTTCGGATTCGCAGTCCTGAGGTTCCGGGTTCGATCCCCGGTGGAGGCAGACACAAATGGGCAAAATGTTTCTTTCGCCCTGATGGGCATCAGGGCATCTGTTACCTAGCAGTAAATAGGTACCTGGGAGTTAAACAGCTGCTAAGGGGCTGCTTCCTGAGGGTGGAGGCCTGGTCGAGGACACCAAACCCCAAAATCGAGATAACCGCTGTCCTCACTCAAGGTAACCACCACCGGGTTCGCAAGGTCCAAGCTATTTCCCCTTGGCCGGCTTTTGGTTCACCGGTTTCCTCTTTGGGTGTTCTGGGGTTTCGTAGCACTTTCCTTCCTATGTTGCTGCCTTTGGTAAAGGCGGCGTCTTAGCCATTGGAGGAGTTATTCTATTGACTGGCTGGGGATGCATCCCTGTCCTCTTGAGACTATCCCTCACCAAGCACATGATCACGGCCACTTCAAAAGTTTGCCGTTTTCCTTGTACCGTATCTTCCAACAAGTCTTGGGCTAATATCCAGACTTTTGTCCATCTTACTGGTAGTTTGTTACCTGGACTGTGTCTCTGGTACCCACTGGGCCATACATTGGGGGTAGTGTTTACTACTTCCTCCCCACCTTTGTGAGCAGGTCCAATGTACCCCATCCCCCTGATTAAAGTTTCACTAGTGTGCTGTTCAACACGCTTCCACTACACATAAGGGGCAGACCCCTCACAGTGTTCAAGAGTGAACTATCAACATCAGAGGCCCGAGACTGTTCAACACGCTTCCACTACACATAACTGGCCGACCCCTCACAGTGTTCAAGAGAGAACTATCAACATCAGAGGCCCGAGACTGTTCAACACGCTTCCACTACACATAACTGGTCGACCCCTCACAGTGTTCAAGAGAGAACTATCAACATCAGAGGCCCGAGACTGTTCAACACGCTTCCACTACACATAAGGGGCATAACTGGCTGACCCCTCACAGTGTTCAAGAGAGAACTATCAACATCAGAGGCCCGAGACTGTTCAACACGCTTCCACTACACATAACTGGCTGACCCCTCACAGTGTTCAAGAGTGAACTATCAACATCAGAGGCGTGAGACTGTTCAACACGCTTCCACTACACATAACTGGCCGACCCCTCACAGTGTTCAAGAGAACTGAATAAACACCTTCAAAGAATATCTGATCAACCAGGCAATCAATACCTAATCAATTCATACATCAGGCTGCGAGCAGCCACATCAAACAGCCTGGTTGACCAGTCCAGCAACCAGGCAGCCTGGTTGACGACCGGGCCGTGGGGATGCTAAGCCCCGGAAACACTTCAAGGTAACTTCAAGTTAGCATTTTGCATCTTTAGTTAGATTGCATTTCCACAACAACTTCAGTTATAACCCAAACAATTTATTTAAAACAAACTAATCTGTGCAGGGGTTCATCTACGCTCGTACCAATTATAGCAGGGAATGTGGCAATGGGCCAGACCCAGAGAGAAGGGTGCGCTAGAAAACTAGTACCAGGAGATACTTGGCCATTCAAGATTTGCAAGGTTTAAATAATATATTAAGGCTAACTTCAGTAATAGACCTTATTGCTCGGCCAAATTATAACGACATGTAATAGCAAAAATTTGAGTAACGGCTTATAAATTGTGCAAAATAGTGACACCTCGATTAACGAGTTTAATCCGTTCCAGCACCGAGCTCATGTGGAAAACTAGTCTTGCGAAACAACAACAAAACTGTCGTAAAAGGTCTCCAAGAACCAGCATAAACGCTTGTTAATCGAGGAAAAACTCGTCAGTAGAGACAAATGTTCTGCGAGTGGCTCGATCGTTACTCCAAATACTCGTAGATACAGCCGCTCGTTAATCGAGGTGCCACTGTACTATAACAGCGAAAGAAAATTTGAGATATCAATACATAATTGAAAAGAAATGTATATTGTATTTACCTGTACCACGAAGGACGTTTGAGAATGCACCCTTGAAGAAGGCAGCAGACCCTTCATTCTTTGCAATCTTCTTCCAGCAATCGATTGTGTTCTTGTACATGATATCGCCTCCTTTGCGGCCAGACTGCATCATCATGCGCCTACGCACGGTGTCAAATGGATACGAAATAATGCCAGAGATCGTAGTTACAGTCTGAGCAATCACCCAAGAGATGAAAATGCCACCACTCTTCTCCGGAAGCATGCCCTTAGCCGTGTCGTAGAAGCCGAAGAAGGCAGCACGGTAAATAATGATGCCTTGTACTGATACGCCGAACCCTCTGTAAAGACCAATGAGGCCATCTGCTTTGAAGATCTTCACGAGGCAGTCGCCCAACCCCTTGAATTCACGCTGTTCAGGGCCCTTGCCAATGTCGGCAGCCAACCTGTAAAAGCAGCCCGAGTAAGACATTTTGTTCATGGCACATATTATATAAATTACAAACTGCCTGGCATGTATTCCAAAGGATACATATCAACCAGGCTGTGACAAACATCAGGCTGCGAGCAGCCGCGTCCAACAGCCTGGTCGAAGACCGGGCCACGGGGACGTTAAGCCTCGAAAACACCTCAAGGCGAAGTACACAAAATCATCATACTGATTTTAATTGAACTACGCATCCAGCCTTAAGGGGGCGTCTGGTTGGGATCTGGGTCCAAAAATGCAAAAATGAAAACTCATTCGACTTCAATCAAACTTTTTTGACAAGTTCTATATGAAAAGTGTTTCATCTGGTCCAAGTTTCAGCATCGTAGCATAAATAGGAAGGGAGAAAAAAAATATTGAAGTAGTTGTGAAAATTATGCAAAAATGGTCAAAATCGATTATCAATCAAAAGTGTCAACTGAAATCATAACTACAACTCTTTGCTATCACAATAGCATATATTAAACAATTATAATTAGTTTAATTGGATTTTTTGGGGGGGGGGGGGGGGGGGGTGATTTGCATCAAACTTACACACCTGCCTGTACGTAAGCCTATCTGTAAGGATGCCAATTTTGGAGAAAATTGATTGATGTCAACCTCAGCCACAGATTTTAGAACCTTAGACTTTATTCATTTCTGTTATTTTTTCAATTGACACAAACGTTAACAAAACTGATTCCTTTTTTATTCAATTTACATGAAACTTACACAGTATATGTGGAGGGCATGTCTCTACATTGGGGGGGCTTTCATTTTTCTCTAAGTTCATTTATTGATTTTATAATAGCAATAAACATGCCATATTTACAAAAAATTTTGGGCAACTTTTAACATTTGTATTAGGAAAAAACTAAAGATGTTTTGGAAATTCTAAATCCCCAAATCCTTTATTATATGCTAATGTGTCAGAAAAGTGTCACAGAATAATTATATCTGAAACGTGTGTTCTGAAGTGTGGACTTGAAAATGTGTAAAAAACGTTGAAAAAAACAAAAAAAAAACTCCCTTTCTATTTACGCTGCAGTACTGAAACATGGGACAATTTAAGCACTTTTTCATATACAACTAGAAAATTAATATTGGTTGACATTGAACAACTTTCACTATAACAACCAGACGCCCCCTTAAATATACTGTACTTAAAGTTACGCCATATTTATACTTACTAGTCAATGACCGAGTACAGTACCGATGCAAATTTAACTCTAGATTCATTGTTAAAATTACTAATTACCTTTAAGTCTGTTTAGCCTATAATGAACTATATTTAACTTAGTGCTAAACATGTCCCTACTTATATTTCTAGCACAAAAGATACCAACATTTGCCTTTAGTTAAAAATCCAGCTGCATCTCTTTAAAGCCATATCTACTGATAACTTATCTGTACACAAACTTTCATTTCTCATGCAGACGAGGAGTCACAACGTGGCTGAAAGGTTAACCAGACCACACACTAGAAAATGAAGGGACGACGACGCTTCGCTCCGTCCTGGACCATTCACAATCTACTCTAGAATGGTCCAGGACGGACCGGAACATCGTCGTCGTCCCTTCATTTCCACGTCTCCTTGCCCCCAGAAACTCGCCTGGTTCGCGCGAAGTCAAGAGGGTAGACAAAGCAGAGGGAGGTGGCACCGGCAGCACCACCAGAGGCAAGATTACCGAGGAAGAACCGCCAGAACTGCTTCTTCTTGTCAACACCGCCAAGGAAAATCTACGGAGAAAACAAAATGGTTAATTTCGTACAATTGATCACCCCACTTCTGCTGCTGCTGGGGGGGGGGGGGGGGAGGGGGAAGGTAGAAATAACCTAAGCTACTACACACAGATCACTAACGTGATGCATCAAATGAACAAATCCACAAGGGCCGTGACGAGGATTCGAACCTACGTCCGGGAGCATTTAACCTTGTCGTAGCTCAGTCGATTAAGGCAGTGTCTGGGATGCACCCGGACGCAGGTTCGAATCCTCGTCACGGCCCTTCTGGATTTGTTCACCTAAGCTACTCTATCCCTTTGAGATGTATTTCTGGTCTCAATAAACATACTTGAACATCTGCCACATATTTAGATTACTTTTCTAAAATAACGTCAAAACTTCACTATAAAACACAAAAATAAAAATTCATTGCAATTAATCCAGTTAAGAGAGATTTCTTAACTATGCCCAAGTAATTTTATCAAGACATTAACTAGATAGAAAGGCTCAATATACAAAACTATGTACAAATCTTTTCAATACCTCAATTACCTAAAAACAAGCAAAGTGGATTTACAGTACATCACGACATGACTAAATTGGATTTACAGACTTGGCAAAAGTTTTACAGGGCCACCCAAGACAGCGTTAAACTAGATTTGACATCTTAAAAGTAATTCAACATTTAATGATTTCACACACGCTCAACGATATACAGTTTAATGTTTTGAACCTATTTTAAAAATCTTTAACTTATTTCTAACAAGTAACTTCTGCCACACCATACATTCTTAAGAGCACAGATCAATGATGATTCATTACCTTTAAAACTCTACCAACTGCCACACCACCCATTCTCTGTTATTTATTCCCCACTTTCAATATTTTAATTAGTCAATCCAAAAACGAGTATTTTTGGAATCTAAATTGGTCAATCATTACCCATGTTGTACTCTTAATACAAGGCACACAGTAAACTAAGCTCTCTATTTCAAATTTAACAATTCTGCCTTCCATAATTCTTCATTGCACACGGTAAACTAAGCTCTCTCTATTTCAAATTTAACAATTCTTCATTGGGATCCATTTAAGTATCCGTGCTGCTTAGCACTCTTTCCAATCATGATTGCACCTTTCAACTGCACAATGAAATTAAATTTTAATACAAATTTAACTATTCCACCATTTTGGAAGTGCATACTAGCTTCAGTAACCCGTAGTACAGTCCCCCACAGTAGGAAGACACTTTGTCTACTATAAATGCTCCACACTTACTGTGTGCTACTAGCTTCTCAATATTACATAATATTACATGTGTGTGTGCATTTTGCACATTACCACTACCAAATTCTCCTACTAAGATCATTACAGTCCTCTTGCAGAGTATAGCAAACCAACCGTATCTCAATCACACTCCGAGTGGCTCTCTGACGCAGGTTCGAATCCTCGTCACGGCCCTTGTGGATTTGTATCTCAAATCATTTCTATGTAATACAAGGCCAAATATTTTAAAGCTTGCCGTTTATCACAACTTCAGCTTGCCCTGATCACAAGTCCAGCACGCTGGACTTGTGATCCTGTGGTCCTGGGTTCGATCCCAGGCGCCGGCAAGAAACAATGGGCAGAGTTTCTTTCACCCTATGCCCCTGTTACCTAGCAGTAAAATAGGTATACCTGGGTGTTAGCCAGCTGTCACAGGCTGCTTCCTGGGGGTGGAGGCCTGGTCGAGGACCGGCCCCGCGGGGACACTAAAAAGCCCCGAAATCATCTTAAGATAACCTTATTATCACAAAAACAAATAAGGTATGAATTACCCACCTGTTTGTATTTGTCCTTGAAAGCAAAGTTGAGGGCCTGAGTGGGGAAATAACGAATAACGTTGGCAAGGTTACCGCGCCAGTAGGCAAGCACTCCCTGTTCTTTAGGGATACGCACAAAACAGTCTACCATGCCTGCAAAGGAAAGAAAATGTTAAAATGACACGTCTATTTAACACAAAATACCTGTAGTAGACAGAACACGAAACAACGGGTATAAATTGCATAAGTTTAGATTTAGGAAAGACTTGGGTAAATACTGGTTCAGTAACAGGGTTGTTGATTTGTGGAACCAATTGCCGCGTAACGTGGCGGAGGTGCGTCCCACGATTGTTTCAAGCGAGGGTTGGACATGTATATGAGTGGGATTGGGTGGTTATAAATAGGAGCTGCCTCGTATGGGCCAATATGCCTTCTGCAGTTGCCTTTGTTCTTATGTTAGTCAATATCAACATTTCCCTTCTACCAAACTGGCTTTTTATGGTAAAACGTTCACAAGTTGATCCCTCCGACAATAATTGTCTTATGTAATTGTGGGGCACAAATTCTGCTAGTAGTACACACACAGCATGGACGTGCTAGTCAACAATTTTGCAAATCCTGTCTAAAGGTCAGACACTCAATCTAGGTGGGAAGGGAATTGGGGGAAACAAGTCATTACGACTATATAACACTTTGAGAGGGTTACGATAAGGATTTGGGATTGGGGGGGGGGGGGGTGGTGCCCAATCCTTGACTGTCGGACTAAACACACAGTACGTGTTCTGTGTGCAGGACTTGGACCTTAGGCCTATTTATATTTGATTTAAGCTTCGTCCCTGAAGGGACGTCGTCGTCCCTCCATTTTCTAGTGTGGGGATTGTTCAAGTGAATGAAAATTTGTAAACAAGTCCATGATAATCTTTCAGAAATACACTACTGAAATTCTCCAAACATTACTACGTATAACTAAAAAGCTCCGAAAAACAGATTTCTGTATTGTAATGCACTTCAAAATTATTAGTAATCTGCCTATAATAAATGATTATCTCTCGATTGACTTATCGACATGCTTAATAAAACTTTGACATTCATCCATTTCTACCAAAACATGGCAATCAAAACCTGCATATTTGAACAATTTCAGGACTAACATTTTTCTTAACCATAGCTATTAAACTGCTTCTTGGGCCACCATTTTAAACACTAGTTCTATACCTCTTCGTGACAAACTTAAGAAAACACAAGAATGAATGTAACTGCAGAAGGGCCATTCAAGGCAGTTCCTATTTATATCCACCCAATCTCCCTATGTCATACCTAACTTGAAACAATCTAGGGATTCTTCCTTTTATCATATTACATGGTAACTTGCCCAATGGAACCAAACTTAGATTAGCCTAGTTAAATGTCCTTATGGATACTTCCAATGGGAAAACTTGCTGGGCTGAGACCTGTATAGACGAATCCCTTTCGACCAGACCACACTAGAATATAAAGGGACGACGACGTTTCGGTCCGTCCTGGACCACTCTCAAGTCGACAATCTACTTTAGAATGGTCCAGGACGGACCGAAACGTCGTCGTCGTCCCTTCACATTCTAGTGTGTGGTCTGGTCAACATACTTTAGCCACGTTATTGTGACTCATCGCCTGCAAATCCCTTTCGATTATACAACATAGCATTACCATTCTGTGATTTCTCAATTGAAAGAGGGGCATCAGAGATAAAATTACTGGACGACACAGCCAGAGTGCATGGGGGGGGGGGGGGGCAACTGTGTGAAACGCTGGTTCAGCTTCAGTGAAAAAGTCTCGGGAATCCTCGAGGGTGTAGTAGTACCCCAGGTTGGGTTTTTACCCCAACTACACATTGCCTCGAGCAGCCCACATATCCACTACACACTATATCGCTATTGATCTAGCACCTCCTGCAGATACTTAGCTAGGTGCTTAAGTGGTACACCTGTCTTGTAGCAATAATTATTAAGCGTGCTGGAAGAGTATTGAACACCCTCTCATGTTCATAATGCACTTTATCTATGCCAGTTATACTCCCTACTGGTCCTATTCTGTATTTCCTTCTATGGCTTTCATCAGTGTTCTTTTACTATGAAAATTTTGAACTTGGCCTTTCATTATCTTCCATGTACTGTAAATATTTTATGTCTCATTTTCATCGTACATCGAATCGAGCACATCGAGAGCCTTGGCCGTCCTAATAATTTAGGTGCGTTACTGTGTCCATTCATGCCATTCACGTTCTCTATATTGCCTCACACATCTCGCTCTGAAAGGAACTATCAGGAGAGCGCGCCAAGCCATTACGACTATATAGCACTGGGAAGGGATCCAGATAAGGGATGGGGACGGGGGAAAGGAATGGTGCCCAACCACTTGTGGACGATCGGGGATTGAACGCCGACCTGCATGAAGTGAGACCGTCGCTCTACCGTCCACCCCCAAGTGCTTGGGCACTCTGAAAGGGAGAGCGAGTATCGAGCAGTGCTCAAGGCGCGACACCAATCATTTAAATACCGACAGTGTAAGGATCCCTGGATTTTAACATTATTAACATTACGCTATCATTTCCCCTTGATTCATGTTCACATTATATCCAGCCACTAAACTACATTCCCTAAGGAATAACTACCTGCCCAATATTTAAATCAATACAATTTAAATTTGGCCAATTTATGGGAATTAAAACCTAATTATTTTGGGAGTATTATGTTCAGAGCTAAATACCCTGCCTGTAATGCACCTTTTTCCCTTACTCTTAATTTACAAATTCAGTTTAGCACAGTTTTTAAAGAGATATTCCTTATGCCAACAATTACAGCTATAGCCTCCACCTGACACGCATCCAATACCACCGTGTCCCCAATTATTAAACCTACCAATGGAAATAATAGACCATTTGGTCTATTACAAGACCAATAATAGACCATTTGTATCGTCCATTTGTCTACTATCAATTTAAAACTTGAGCTAAATAGATGAAACCTGGTTGATGGGGTTCTGGGAGTTCTTCTACTGCCCCCAAGCCCGGCCCGAGGCCAGGCGAGACTTGTGAGAGTTTGGTCCACCAGACTGTTGCTTGGAGCGGCCCGCAGGCCCATAGTGAAGGTTATCCTGGAGCAGTATATCATGCTGGTATACTGGAGCAGTATATCATGCTGGTATACTGCCATGGAGCAGTATGATATGGTAACATAAGCACATCCAACACTCGTGGCTAGGCCCCCCCCCTAACCCACACCCGTGGCTAGGCCCCCCCCCTAACCCACACCCGTGGCTAGGCCCTCCCCCCCTAACCAACACCCGTGGCTAGGCCCTCCCCCCCTAACCCACACCCGTGGCTAGGCCCTCCCCCCCTAACCCACACCCGTGGCTAGGCGCCCCCCTAACCCACACCCGTGGCTAGGCCCCAGGGGAACAATAAGGGTCAACAGCACAAGACATTCTCCCGGTTTTATAATACAGCTGGAAAAGATCAGGGGGTGAGTTTGACAAGCCGCCGGCTTCCTGCTGGCCTCAAGGGGTCACACTAGTTCAGGTAAATTCAGGTAAAGAGGTCTTAAAGGGACTATTTAGTGAGGCCGGATGCCTCCAGCTGCGTCCTGCTACAGCCGGCCAAGGGGAATAGCCAGTCAAGGGATAGCCGGTTAGGCCAGGGATAGTCGGCCAGAGGACACAGCCGGTCAAGGGATAGCCGGTGAAGGACGATAGCCGGCCTGGCTAGGGGATAGCCGGCCAAGGGATAGCCGGTCAGGCCAGGTGATAGCCGGTCAAGGAGGATAGCCGGCTTGGGACACCCGGCCAAGGGGGATAGCTGGCTAGGGACACAGCCAGTCAAGCGATAGCCGGTGAAGGAGGATAGCCGGCCAGGCCAGGTGATAGCCGGTCAAGGATAGCCAACCAAGGGATAGCCGGTCAAGGATAGCCAACCAAGGGATAGCCGGTCAGGCCTGGGATAGCCAGTCAAGGACGATAGCCGGTCAGGCTAGGGGATAGCCGGGCCGGGGATAGCCGGCCATCACCGGCACAAAACAAGATGGCCGCATCAGCTGTCCGGAGCCGGCTGTGTCTCCCAAGCCCCCAAAACCCTTATTTAACCCCATCCCCAGCCTCCCTATCCGGCCCCACGCCCCCCTAAACCCCCCACAAGCCCCTTTAAACCCCCTTAAACCCCCCCTTAAACCGGACAAATATCCGGCTGCCAAAATGGCGGCCTGACTCACCCTTGTAGGCATTCTCGGCGCTGATCTGTTTGGAGGCGGCCTGGACCTGTAGGAGCAGCTTGACGCGCTCTATGGGCGCCACGGCCGTCTTGGAGATGGCGGCGGCGATGCCTCCGGCCAGAAAGTCCTTCAGGAAGCTGATAGGGTCCAGAGCCTTGCCCATGTTGGTGGTTCTTGTCCGGCGGAGATCACGAGAGAGAAAGAGGCTCGGGCAGAGATGGCGCGCCACCTCTATTCTAATATTTACGTCTGTGGGCCAATCATAAGCGTCCGTTTCCGTGACGTCATCAATACGTCACATTTGCGCCAATCACAAGCTTCTATTTTCATGACGTCAGCTCTACGTCATATCCGCTGCAGCTTCATTTTCTAAAAGGTGCACTGCCTCTAGCTACCTACGGATGCCAAGTATTGTTTCCCGCGAATTATTTTTCGTGAAAATAGGGCAAAATAGCTTCTTTCGTTAATATATTGAACTCCTATTTATATTTTCAACTGATCTTTAACTAGTCTTTAAATATATCGGCTTAAACATTATATCTTTCACTTGAAATATTACACGTATATATAAATTTCATTTCCCGTATTCCAATCTCTCTATAACAAGAATGTGTGTATATTTACATTTCAAACAAACTCCACATGCAAAAATTGTTTTATTGCACCACTACGCTACATTAATAATAAAAATAAAAGCCAACTTAGCACCTCAGTCTTGCAATATTCCTATACATCTTTGCAAAGTTTGGGACCAATCTAGTTATTTTCAACCAAACTTGGCATTGGTCAGACCTGGTCACATGGGCTCCCGGGGGGCGGCGTCCCCTCTTGTACCCCTCTAACGCCAAGCCAGACAGTCAATTCATCGCATAACTTTGTCCTATAACGTGGGGGCCTCTCTGCCATGCGAATATAAATATATATATATATGTTCTATCTATATACAGTATATATATATATCAGTACAATAAAACCCGCGGAACCGCCTACCCGTCGAAGCCAAAATCCCTGCTGTAGGTTGTATAATACAGCTGGAAAAGATCGTCAGGGGCAAATGGGTGTACCTAAGCCATATAACTCCTATATAACATATAAATAAGGTTGTTACATGTGCTATCAGTGTGCTTAAATGTGCTTACTAATCTATATATCGTATTAACAAGATATCAACGTTTTCAGTCAAAGATTTCAATGTGGTTTAATATACTTACTAATCTCTCTAACATTTTATACAATAGACCTTTTATGATTGTATAAATTTTGCTAGAAATTACTTAATATTATGTGATAGAATAAGGCCCGAAATGCTATATAGGTGTTAATGGGTTTATAAGACTGTTAATACTTTATAATATGTATTCTAACTCTATGTAACTTATTGTATATATAAATATATAATTAAATGAGTTAATGTGTAGATAAAGGTGATCAGAATAGGCTATTTGATGCTTTAATTGTTTTAATTATGAGTGATAGGCTTTAGGGTTACCTTGAGGTGCTTCCGGGGCTTAGCGTCCCCGCGGCCCGGTCGTCGACCAGGCCTCCTAGGGTGGTGATAGGCTGTGTAGGTAGGCCTATGGGTGGTGCAGGGATTGACTGGGCAACTATCACTGCACCACCACGCCTCCTGCCTCACCTTCCCTTGGTATTGTCATGTTCTCCTTCCTCTACGGGGCTCGCCATAGCCGGTACTACTTGGATACTTCGTTCTGTGTTGCTGGTACACCCATGGTACACCCAGGGTACACCCATGGTACACCCAGGGTACCTTTCGACCCATTTTATTGCTGGATGAACAGAGGCTACAGTTTAGGAGTGGTGCCCAGTCAATCCTCCTCCCCCCCCCCCGGCCAGGATTCGAACCCAGTGCTGGCTAAACGCCAGGCGAGTGACCCGAATTTGGCACGTTCCCTACTGAAGGATCTTGACAAAGATCAGTTTAAAACTTCCTGCAGGTCCGAGTTCAATCCCCGACTGTCCACAAGTGGTTGGGCACCATTATATATATATATATATATATATATATATATATATATATATATATATATATATATATATATATATATATATATATATATATATAATGTACCTAAGTGGGCTAGTGATCCCTGGTCCGGACTTTAACACTTTGGCACACAAAGTGCTGGACGTGGCCCAACGTGTGTGACAGCAGCAGCAGCGCGCTGACTCTTTACACCCTGCTGTGCTGTCTGCTGCGGGCTGGACACCACAGTCTGCATGATCAGGTGCTAGATAGGGCTGGGAGGGTCGTTGTACCCTAACCGCTGGCCCCAGGGCAGGGGGGGGAGGGTATTTGGGTCAAACATTCCATTGACCCTACCCACTTAGAGCCGCCTCCTACCCCCCCCCCCCCCCCATTAACTATGGGGGTAGAACGCCTCACTCCAGCGATAAACAACACCATTAAACAATGATAAAACAGGTACTCAACATGTAATAAAGTTATACCCTTCACTAACAGAAATGAGAGCAAAATTAGGCCAGTGTGATGACACAAGAGCCAGAGTTAAGATACTACTGGCAGGCGCCCAAGCCCACTCAGACACGTGAGAGGCTTATATCTTATCCCCCGCATTCAACCTGTGGTGATTAGGTAGGTAGGTAGGCCTAACCTATAGGCTGTGGAGCCACAAACTGCGACCCAGTTCAAGTGACCCAAATTTGAATTTAAATTTGGCGCGCGGGAGCCGTTAACGGTTTCTAGCTGAGCACGTGGTCAAATTTTGGTAAATACAGCCATAATACAGCTCAAATACAGCCACAATACACGTTTAAAGAAGCCACATTGACTGTCCACCTGTCTGATGAGCCACGCCATGATGTGATGAAGTTTAAATAGTCATTGTCATCAAAGTTAATCTCTCCTGATTAGCCAACATTGCTCAATAGGCTGATAAACAATTCTCCAACTGCCTTATCTCCTCTTATCATCAAAAATATGTAACTACACCTGTAACCCTGTGTAGTCTAGGTACATGACGATATATATTTCTCTATATAGCATCTTAATCTTATAGCATCTTAGTCATATAGCATCTTAAATATGCCCAGCTTTTAACTCCCTAAAAATGCTAAGATACGAGCCCAAAATATAAAACTATCGACGCGTTTGTGTACGTCAGACAAGGGCTGCCAAAACGGTTCTGTTGGCCTGGCCAGATTCTCAACGTCATATTGGACTCCATTTATAACTAATATCCTAATGTAATCTTGCCTAATTGACGATATCACGCTATCTAGTGGATGGTTTTGGCTGCCCTAATTACCTGGGGCCAGATTCACGAAGGGGTTACGCAAGCACTGACGCACCAGGGGCAAGATTCACGAAGCAGTTACGCAAGCACTTATAAACCTGTACATCTTTTCTCAATCTTTGGCGGCTTTGTTTACATTTATTAAACAGTTTACAAGCACGAAAACTTGCCAATCAACTGTTGTTATTGTTATAAACAGCCTCCTGGTGCTTCGGAGCTCATTAACTGTTTAATAATTGTAAACAAAGCCGCCAAAGATTGAGAAAAGATGGACAGTTTCGTAAGTGCTTGCGTAACAGCTTCGTGGATCTGGCCCCGGGTATGTGGGCATGAGGGGCCCATGTGGGGGGGGGTAGAATTATGAGTATGAGGTGCCTGGGAGGAGCCATGTGGGGGTAGAGTTATGAGTATGAGGGGCCCATGTGGCGTAGAGTTATGAGTATGAGGGCCCATGTGGGGTAGAGTTATGAGTATGAGGGCCCATGTGGCGTAGAGTTATGAGTATGAGGGCCCATGTGGGGGTAGAGTTATGAGTATGAGGGGCCCATGTGGCGTAGAGTTATGAGTATGAGGGCCCATGTGGGGTAGAGTTATGAGTATGAGGGCCCATGTGGGGGTAGAGTTATGAGTATGTGGGCCTGGGGGGCCCATGTGGGGGTAGAGTTATGAGTATGTGGGACCATGTGGGGGTAGAGTTATGAGTATGAGGGCCCATGTGGGGTAGAGTTATGAGTATGTGGGCCCATGTGGGGTAGAGTTATGAGTATGTGGGTCAGAGAAGGCACTAATGCGCGCCATATTTACTACCCAGAAGCTGGCGCCCAAGTCGTGAATTTCTCCACAATAAACAATGCCAAACTGAATGAAAAACACAAACACCTGACTGCAAATCAACATTTACATATATGACATGACGGAATATATAATTTTATGGCAAAATTTAATTGAATGGAATGATTTTTGAGTATATTTGGCTATAGTGAGAGCGGGAGTGATCGCGCCTCTGGCACCCGAGCGATCAGCTGACGGCAGCCATGACGCAATGTTGCCGGCGATGGTGCCACTTTTTACTATTATAAAATCACTACAATCACCTTCTGTGGTTGATTGTTCAATAAATCACTATACTATATGTTCAATACATCTCTCACCCTGTCTATAGATAACAGAATAACATGTATATATGCTAGTTAGCATTGTAAATATGTGGCCGCGTCTGTGGTACAGATTAATACAAAAAAACTAAATCTTATTTTTCTCCTACAATGACGTACAAATACCCAAGGGTTCACTATAACGGGTGTTGCAGCAGTTATCCTGCTATCCTGGCAAATGTTACGATAGCTGGAATGAGTCAATGGCCTTCAATTACGATATAGTTCAAAGGGAATTTAAAATAAGGAATTCACAAAGGTATATTTATTTAACCTTATTAATTCCAGTAATCTCTAGCTAAAGCTTTACATATATAGCATATGTGCTATATATGTGTTTAATATCACATATATATACATGGGATACATAACAGGGGAGGATTCATAGGTATGATATGTATTAGGTGAAAGCTTCCTTAAACACGTACAGGGAAATTATGAACCCTTAGGGATAAAATCTTGGGGAACTTAGGGATAAAATTTTAGGGATCTTAGGGATAAAATCTTGGTCCCACACGGGGCTCCCATATCAATGTTGCAAAGCTTGGCATGGGAAGGATAGGGAATGGGAGCCAGGGAGGGGATAGGTAGGTAGGATAGGCTCACTAGAGGTTCAAATACGTTTATTAAGGCTCTCAAGGATAGATTAGCTTAAGCTATTTCAATCTTTCTGGTCAATTTTAGTTGAGAAAGTTGTGGGGCGAGTGGGAGGGGAATTATCTTCTAGATAATGGCGTAGGAGTTGAGCTCTGGCTCTTTGGTCCCGCCTCTCAACCGTCAATCAACTGATGTACAGATTCCTGAGCCTATTGGGCTCTATCATATCTACACTTGAAACTGTGTATGGAGTCAGCCTCCACCACATCACTTCCTAATGCATTCCACCTGTTAACTACTCTGACACTGACAAAAGTTGATTTCTAACGTCCCTGTGGCTCATGTGGTACTCAGTCTCCACCTGTGTCCCCTGGTTCGTATCCCACCTGTGTTGAATAGTTTATCTTTCTCCCTGTCAATTCCCCTGAGGATTTTGTAGGTAGTGATCATGTCTGATCACGTTAGTGGCTTTACAAGAATGTAAAAACATTAATGCTATATGCTCGTGTAAGCCCAATGTATCTTCTTGTATATAAATATATGCATCAGAGTCCGTATAGGTAATAAAGTTTTCTCGGTCAAGGCCGCTGCTAGGCTGCACTCTGGGAGCAGTTACCCTAACTCTCACGTCTCTGGGATCGTCACAGTATTGCCAGTTCCTAACTCTCACGCCTCTGGGAGAGTCACAGTATTGTCAGTCCCTAACTCTCACGCCTCTGGGACCGTCACAGTATTGCCAGTCCCTAACTCTCACGCCTCTGGGAGAGTCACAGTATTGTCAGTCCCTAACTCTCACGCCTCTGGGAGAGTCACAGTATTGTCAGCCCCTAACTCTCACGCCTCTGGGACCGTCACAGTATTGTCATTCCCTAACTCTCACGCCTCTGGGACAGTCACAGTATTGTCAGCCCCTAACTCTCACGCCTCTGGGACCGTCACAGTATTGTCAGCCCCTAACTCTCACGCCTCTGGGACCGTCACAGTATTGTCAGCCCCTAACTCTCACGCCTCTGGGACCGTCACAGTATTGTCAGCCCCTAACTCTCACGCCTCTGGGACCGTTCCACACCAACAATGTTCTGTGAAAACCCAAGTAACTATACAAATATTTTAACTATTTAATGAGTTTGTGAACATTTCATTCCTTGTAGAGTTAGAGGAGAACAGTTGGTCCACATATGTGCTTCGCATATATGCTAAGAAGCACATATGAAGCACAGTATACATACAAGAACAATGCAAGTTTACTGTGAAGACTGTACTGTGATCACTGTCACAGTAGCCGGGACAGGCGTGGTGCAGCATACAAGGTTATACAACATACTTGGGCAATAATACAACGTCACGCCCTGACAGCGGTCATGTATGTGTGTATGGCTGTATGTATACAAGGATCTATACACTGTATGTATACAAGGATCTACACACTGTATGTATACAAGGATCTACACACTGTAAGTATACAAGGATCAATACACTATATGTATACAAGGATCTACACACTGTATGTATACAAGGATCTTAACACATTATTGGATATTCACAAAGTTGTATGAGTACAAATTGTATAAGTTATCAGTGTGATATAGGTTATGATAACATAATCATACAACCCGTCGACAGCCCTTAGTGGAGTCCCCTGCCTGTCTGGGTTCGAATCCTTCAGGGATGAGGAGTTTCCAATTGCATATTAGCTTGGGGACGATTCACGTTTCTTCACACATATATTTATACATGTCTTCTACAAACCCAAGAAGACTTCCGACCTCATTAAAAACAGGCTGCACTCTGGGAGCAGTTACCCTAACTCTATTGGCCTATTGCCTATTGACGGCCTATTGACATAGCCCGAGTGCAGGGGGGAGTTGTGTAAAATCCTGGTTTGTGTCTCGGAGAGGCTGCAGGATCCTGGGGGTGGAGGCCTGGTCGAGGACCGGGCCGCGGGGACACTAAAAAGCCCCGAAATCATCTCAAGATAACCTCAAGAAGGCCGAAGCCGAGGGAGAATCCTTTACAGCGGTCAAGCGTTCTATAACATGTACACTTGCCCCCACGAAGGATGCAACCTTCAATCTAAGTACATAGGGACGACGTCGACCAAGCTGTCGAGGCGTTTGACCTGTCATTTTCAATCCGGTGCCCCCAGGAATCACATGAGACAAGCCCATGATATCACCCTCGTAGCTTGGTGGATAGCGCGCAGGACTCGTAATTCTGTGGCGCGGGTTCGATTCCCGCACGAGGCAGAAACAAATGGGCAAAGTTTCTTTCACCCTGAATGCCCCTGTTACCTAGCAGTAAATAGGTAAATGGGAGTTAGTCAGCTGTCACGGGCTGCTTCCTGGGGGTGGAGGCCTGGTCGAGGACCGGGCCGCGGGGACACTAAAGCCCCGAAATCCTCTCAAGATAACCCTAACAAGAGAAATGTTGAATAAAATCACTTGTTTAATTAACAAAACCCAAGATGTTTGGAGGTTACCAATTCTTGAAGATCTAGAAACAAAAGCAGAACAAGTTACTATAAACATTAAATTGACAGAATTATTCGCTCTTTATGAAGTTAAGGCGAAGAGGGAGAATGGCCTATTGACATAGCCCGAGTGCAGGGGGGAGTTGTGTAAAATCCTGGTTTGTGTCTCAGAGAGGCTGCAGGATCCAAGTAAGTTCAGTAGAACTTCTGGTTTCAACTCTTTTGAGCGTGTCGTAGCTCAGTCGATTAAGGCAGCGTGTGGGATGCTCTCGGACGCAGGTTCGAATCCTCGTCACGGCCCTTGAGGATTTGTTCATTCACTCTCCTCTGTGGATATGTGGAGTTCAGAATTGCACTTTGTAAACATTAAGGACACTATGTAAAAAGACCCCTAGAACACAGTTTATGTACGTCTGTGTATATATGTATTCATATATGTAGGTTAGATGTGGGGGCCTCGTAGCCTGGTGGATAGCGCGCAGGACTCGTAATTCTGTGGCGCGGGTTCGATTCCCGCACGAGGCAGAAACAAATGGGCAAAGTTTCTTTCACCCTGAATGCCCCTGTTACCTAGCAGTAAATAGGTACCTGGGTGTTAGTCAGCTGTCACGGGCTGCTTCCTGGGGGTGGAGGCCTGGTCAAGGACCGGGCCGCGGGGACACTAAAGCCCCGAAATCAACTCAAGATAATCTCAAGATAGATTAGCATTTTACAAGCACTACAATCACCTTCTGTAGTTGTTCAATAACTCACTGAAAGCTGATCAGAATTACATTTCACCTTTGTGAATGCACATTAATGACACTATGTAAAAGATACATCTAACACTTTATGTAGGGCGTACGTAAATCTGTGTATCTATGTATTTACGTATGTAGGTTAGCTTAGCATTTTAAAAGCACCGAATCACCTTCTGTGGTTGAGTGTTCAATAAACCCTTGAACTGTATGTTTAACACTTCTCTAACCCTGTCCATGGAGGACAGAAGAAAATGTATATATGCTGGTTAGCATTGTAAATGTCCGGCCACGTCTGTGGTAGAAAATAATAATAATAAAAAAAACTCTGTCCATGGAGGACAGAAGAAAATGTATATATGTGTTGGTTAGCATTGTAAATACCCGGCCACGTCTGTGGTAGGAAAAATAATAACCTAGACTAGACGGTAGAGCGACTGTCTCAGTTCCTGCAGGTCGACGTTCAATCCCCTACTGTCCATAAGTATTTGGGCACCATTCCTTCTCTCCATCCTGCCCCTTATCCTCATCCTTTCCAAGTGCTGTTTAGCCGTAATGGCTTAATGTTTTTTCCTCATAATTACTGCACAGTCACCTGAGTCTTCATTACCCTATCACTTGATTCGTCACGAATGCTGTCGGGTTTTGGGGTAAAGAGTCAGACGACTGACTTTCCGTTACTTTTGTAGAGTCTGTGGCTGAGTAGTTATAGTACTGGGGCCAGATTTACGAAAGTACTTACGCAAGCACTTACGAACGTGTACATCTTTCCTCAATCTTTGACAGCTTTGGTTACATTTATTAAACAGTTTACAAGCATGAAAAATTCCCATTCAACTGTTGTTATTGTTATAAACAGATTCCTGGTTCTTCGGAGCTCATTAACTGTTTAATAATTGGAAACAAAGCCGCCATAGATTGAGAAAAGATGTACACGTTCGTAAGTGCTTGCGTAAGTGCTTTCGTGAATCTGGCCCCTGGACGTTCCAAGGGGAATGGAACGGGTTCGAATCCTTCAGGGGGTCAAGAATTTTCATATAGGCTTGGGGGACCATTATATAAATATACTCATATATATCCCTGTGACGGAAGCGTTTGATATCATGTAAATATTATCTGGGATTTTAAATCACTGATAAGATATAAATTTACTTGTAAAGGTACAGATAGTCTATCAGAAATATGCGAAATATGTTCCATAGCGTTTGTGCATGGAGGAAAATTCTTAGTTTTGAAGGAGAATTTTTTGTTTACATTTAATAAAAACATAAGACACACGTTGATAATTTAATAGTTTGTGCCTCAAAATGTTTCATAGAAAAACGGTGCTTTCACTCGCTGACTATTATAAATAGTTCCAGGACTGGTTCTTTATGCTTCAGCAGTTCCAGGACTGCCTCTTTCTGCTTCAGCAGTTCCAGTACTGCCTCTTTCTGCTTCAGCAGTTCCAGGACTGCCTGTTTCTGCTTCAGCAGTTCCAGTACTGCTGCTTTCTGCTTCAGCAGTTCCAGTACTGCCTCTTACTGCTTCAGCAGTTCCAGGACTGCCTCTTTATGCTTCAGCAGTTCCAGGACTGCTTCAGCAGTTCCAGGACTGCCTCTTTATGCTTCAGCAGTTCCAGGACTGCTTCAGCAGTTCCAGGACTGCTTCAGCAGTTCCAGTAATGCCTCTTTCTGCTTCAGCAGTTCCAGGACTGCCTCTTTCTGCTTCAGTAGTTCCAGGACTGCCTCTTTCTGCTTCAGATAGTTCCAGGACTGCCTCTTTATGCTTCAGCAGTTCCAGTACTGCCTCTTTCTGCTTCAGATAGTTCCAGGACTGCCTCTTTATGCTTCAGCAGTTCCAGTACTGCCTCTTTCTGCTTCAGCAGTTCCAGTACTGCTGCTTTCTGCTTCAGCAGTTCCAGTACTGCCTCTTTCTGCTTCAGCAGTTCCAGTACTGCTGCTTTCTGCTTCAGCAGTTCCAGTACTGCCTCTTTCTGCTTCAGCAGTTCCAGTACTGCTGCTTTCTGCTTCAGCAGTTCCAGTACTGCCTCTTTCTGCTTCAGCAGTTCCAGTACTGCTGCTTTCTGCTTCAGCAGTTCCAGTACTGCCTCTTTCTGCTTCAGCAGTTCCAGTACTGCTGCTTTCTGCTTCAGCAGTTCCAGTACTGCCTCTTACTGCTTCAGCAGTTCCAGTACTGCTGCTTTCTGCTTCAGCAGTTCCAGTACTGCTGCTTTCTGCTTCAGCAGTTCCAGTACTGCCTCTTACTGCTTCAGCAGTTCCAGTACTGCCTCTTTCTGCTTCAGCAGTTCCAGTACTGCCTCTTTCTGCTTCAGCAGTTCCAGTACTGCCTCTTACTGCTTCAGCAGTTCCAGTACTGCCTCTTTCTGCTTCAGCAGTTCCAGTACTGCCTCTTTCTGCTTCAGCAGTTCCAGTACTGCCTCTTACTGCTTCAGCAGTTCCAGTACTGCCTCTTTCTGCTTCAGCAGTTCCAGTACTGCTGCTTTATGCTTCAGCAGTTCCAGGACTGCCTCTTTCTGCTTCAGCAGTTCCAGTAATGCTGCTTTCTGCTTCAGCAGTTCCAGTAATGCTGCTTTCTGCTTCAGCAGTTCCAGTAATGCTGCTTTCTGCTTCAGGTAGTTCCAGTACTGCCTCTTTCTGCGTCAACTTGGCAAAAATGGCAAAAATCAGCAATTATACAAGTTGGTCAATAATCAATTATGTTTTAAAATAGTAAGACACGTGTTAACATTTAGGGGTGAGGTAGGTTACATGGAGTTAATTAGGTAGTACTTAGTTTTACTATTAAACTGGTTGAGAAAGGTAGAGCCTTTGTGGACCAGACCACACATTAGAAGGTGAAGGGACGACGACCACATTCCGGTCCGTCCTGGACCATTCTCAAGTCGATTTGACCTGCATACAGTCTTTGATATGTTTGGGAAGGTCATTCCACATTCTGGGTCCCTTGATTTGTAGAGCATTTCTAGTTTGATTAAGTCGGACTCTTGGAATATCAAAAAGGTATTTGTTTCTGGTGTGGTGCTCATGGGATCTGTTACAGCCTTCTAGGAAGCTTTTAAGGTCAGGATTGGCATTACAGTCCAGAGTTTTATATAATACACATGAGAGAATGTGTAGAGACTTAATATCTAACACATTTAGAGATTTGAGTAAGGGTACCGAGTGATGTCTGGGGCCAGAGTTGGATATTGTCCTAATAGCAGCTTTGTGTTGAGTAATTAGAGGACGTAAATAATTTTGGGTAGTAGAACCCCAAGCACAAATACCATAGTTGAGATACGGATAGATGAGAGAGTAATAGAGAGTCACCAGGGCAGGGCACATAATATCTGATCTTAGAAAGAATGCCAACAGTTTTAGAAACTTTTTTAGCTGTAGAATGTGTCGCTGGAAATTCAGCTTGTTGTCTATGAGAACACTAAGGAATATGCCATTAACTTTGTTACTAATTTGGAGGGGGCGGCGTGCCAGGGATGGGGGGGGCGGGGATGGGAGTGCCAGGGTGTGGCAGTGCCAGGTAACAGACGCTAAACTCAAGATCAATACACGTATGGCGCGACCCCCCACTCCCCCCTGCTGCCTCTACTCACGTGTTTTCTTGATGGGGGTCAGTGCCCCCCTAATGACTCGAGTGCAGGACAAGTCACGGTGATGTCCACGGCTCGACAGTGACGCTGTCTGGTCGTGACAGTGAAGCAGTGACAGTCAACCTGTCACCTGTCGCTATAGTGATGTCACTAGTGCAGATATTGTGCTGGACCAACCGGGCTGTGGTGGGTATGTGGGCCTGCGGGCCGCTCCAAGCAACAGCCTGGTGGACCAAACTCTCACAAGTCAAGCCTGGCCTCGGGCCGGGCTTGGGCAGTAGAAGAACTCCCAGAACCCCATCAAGCAGGTATATGTGGGCCTGCGGGCCGCTCCAAGCAACAGCCTGGTGGACCAAACTCTCACAAGTCAAGCCTGGCCTCGGGCCGGGCTTGGGCAGTAGAAGAACTCCCAGAACCCCATCAAGCAGGTATATGTGGGCCTGCGGGCCGCTCCAAGCAACAGCCTGGTGGACCAAACTCTCACAAGTCAAGCCTGGCCTCGGGCCGGGCTTGGGCAGTAGAAGAACTCCCAGAACCCCATCAAGCAGGTATATGTGGGCCTGCGGGCCGCTCCAAGCAACAGCCTGGTGGACCAAACTCTCACAAGTCAAGCCTGGCCTCGGGCCGGGCTTGGGCAGTAGAAGAACTCCCAGAACCCCATCAACCAGGTATATGTGGGCCTGCGGGCCGCTCCAAGCAACAGCCTGGTGGACCAAACTCTCACAAGTCAAGCCTGGCCTCGGACCGGGCTTGGGCAGTAGAAGAACTCCCAGAACCCCATCAACCAGGTATATGTGGGCCTGCGGGCCGCTCCAAGCAACAGCCTGGTGGACCAAACTCTCACAAGTCAAGCCTGGCCTCAGGCCGGGCTTGGGGGCAGTAGAAGAACTCCCAGAACCCCATGAACCAAACACTTCGATGATGTTAGTGCCTTGATTGAAACTATTGACAACAAATTCTCTTGTATTATACTTACTGAAACGTGATTGAAAGAGGATACTACTCAACTCTTTAACATGCCTAACTACTCAGCAATTCACAACTGTCGAACAATTCAGAGAGGTGGTGGTACTTCTCTTTACTACCACCAAGAACTAACATGCTTAAAGGTAATTAGAACTAGAGACTGCTGTGGGGAGTATATCTTCGCCAGCTTCAGAGTCAAGGGTGCCGAGTCTGTCCTGTCTGTGGGTGCAGTCTATAGAATTCTCAACACTGATGTGTCCGAATTCAACTCTAATCTTAGAAATCTTCTACTCGATAACAGACTGAACAAAAAACCATCTAGTTATCGCAGGGGACTTTAATATTGACCTCTGCGAGCCAGAACACCTTACTACTGCTAATTTCCTCAACTGTATGAATTCCTGCTTCCTCATACCTTTAATCACTAGACCTACTAGAATCACTGATAGTACTGCCACGACTCTAGATCACATCTGAACCAACATAACCTCTCCGCTTACTTCAGGGATAATCACCGATAGCACTACAGACCCCACATTTCTCCTAACTAACATTAACAGACCACCTCTAGAGATAAGGGAGATAAGCTTTAGGCTGCACAATGGAACTTCTATAAGCAATTGTATTGCTGCTGCTGCTTATATCAACTGGGAGGCTGAATTATGTGACATAGGGGACATCAATCTAGCAGTACAATCATTTCTTCAGAAAACTCTG
This sequence comes from Procambarus clarkii, assembly GCF_040958095.1. Classification (NCBI taxonomy): domain Eukaryota; kingdom Metazoa; phylum Arthropoda; class Malacostraca; order Decapoda; family Cambaridae; genus Procambarus; species Procambarus clarkii. Next base: position 9,491,203 of record NC_091187.1, read on the forward strand.
AACTTTTATAATTCCCACTATCCAATCTAACGAAACAATTTACAAATAAAAGGTTAAACAATCCTTGGCTTACAAAGGGTATACTTACATCTATTAATAAAAAACATGACCTTGAGAAGCAGTCTCTGTGGTGTAGTGGTAAGACACTCGCCTGGCGTTCCGCGAGCGCTATGTCATGGGTTCGTATCCTGGCCGGGGAGGATTTACTGGGCGCAATTCCTTAACTGTAGCCTCTGTTTAACTCAACAGTAAAATGTGTACTTGGTTGTAACAACGATTCTTCGCGGCGGGGATCGTATTCCAGGGACCTGCCCGAAACGCTACGCGTACTAGCGGCTCTACAAGAATGTAACAACTCTTGTATATATCTCAAAAAAAAAAAAAAAAAAGAGAAGAAGTATAGGTTAGGACTCGTCTCGAAAGAATTTTCAAAGATTTACTTATCCATGCTGTCTAAAATACAAAACCAAATACTATGAAAATAAATTTAGCCAAATTCAGGGCAACATTAAGAAAACATGGAACACTATCTCATAGATATTGGGATCAAAAAAGATTTTGAATCAAAAACCAATTCTCCTATCCAATGACGATGGTGTACTTTCGGCCTCTGACACTGCTATTGAGTTCAATAGGTTCTTTTCATCCACTGGTACATCCCTTGTTCATGATATTCCATCCTCACTCACTAATATTGAGATGATTTTGGGGCTTTAGTGTCCCGCGGCCCGGTCCTCGACCAGGCCTCCACCCCCAGGAAGCAGCCCGTGACAGCTGACTAACTCCCAGGTACCTATTTACTGCTAGGTAACAGGGGCATTCAGGGTGAAAGAAACTTTGCCCTTTGTTTCTTTGAATTTGAATTCAAACTTTGAATTTGTTTCTGCCTCGTGCGGGAATTGAACCCGCGCCACAGAATTACGAGTCCTGCGCGCTATCCACCAGGCTACGAAGCCCCTCTTACCTAATAGGTAACTATCCACAGTCTCTGTACCTAACTCCTGCTAACTAATCTGATGTTAATGAGGTAATTCTTTCCCTTAAAACAAAGTCTAGTGCCCTTGAGGAGATACCATCTATAATTTAAAAAAAAAAACTCCAGATTTCTAGCTCCTGCTATTGCATTGCTCTTCAACAAGTCACTTGAACTCCAAACCTTTCTGGATATTCTAAAAAACCTAGAGTAACCCCAGTCCACAAATGTGGTGATCTCACTGATGTCTACACTTACAGATCTATTTCAATTCTACCAACCTTGTCAAAAATATTTGAAAATCTAATCTATTGTAGCTAATCTGAAATTCTAAGATGAGATATTATGTACCTCGCCCTGCCCTGGTGACTCTCTATTACTCCCTTATCTATCCATATCTCAACTATGGTATTTGTGCTTGGGGTTCTACTACCCAAAATCATTTACGTCCTCTAATTACTCAACACAAAGCTGCTATTAGGACAATATCCAACTCTGGCCCCAGACATCACTCGGTTCCCCTACTCAAATCTCTAAATATGTTAGATATTAAGTCACTGCACATTCTCTCATGTGTATTATATAAAACTCTGAACTGTAATGCCAATCCTGACCTTAAAAGCTTCATAGAAGGTTGTAACAGAACCCATGAGCACCACACCAGAAATAAATACAGTTTTGATATTCCTAGAGTGCGACTTAACCAAACTAGAAATGCTCTACAAATCAAGGGACCCGAAATGTGGAATGACCTTCCCAATCATGCCAAAGACTGTATGCTGGTCGAATCGACTTGAGAATGGTCCAGGACGGACCGGAATGTGGTCGTCGTCCCTTCACCTTCTAGTGTGTGGTCTGGTCCACAAAGGCTCTACCTTTCTCAACCAGTTTAAGAGTAGAATTAAGCACTACCTAATTAACTCCATGTAACCTACCTCATCCCTAAATGTCAACCCATGTCTTACTATTTTTTTAAACAATGCTGTTTGTAACTCAATGGCTGTACCTTTACCTCAATAGAGCATCTGAATCTGAAATAAATAAATAAATATATTACAATATAGTTACCCCTTTTAGTTTTCTATGATGATCAATAAAGATTTAAAAGAAAACGGATCTCCTTTAATATTAAGGGGTAGCTTTGACATTTTTCCTTAATATTATTTTTGGTATAAAAGTCGTTAATAATAATAATATCATTAAGACAGGAAGCTGGCGGCTTGTCGAAGGCCACCTCCCTCCCCCATTTTCTTTGATAATCATTTCCAGTTTGATTTTGAAATGAAAAAGATTATCAAGTCCAATGGGAGGGGGACATTGGACAAGCCGCAGGCTTCTAGTCCTCGTTTGAAGCCCTCCGGAAGTACTGTTCGTAAGTGCTTGCGTACCAGCTTCGTGAATCTGGCCCCGGGTGCGTAAGTGCTTGCGTAACCGCTTCGTCAATCTGGCCCCAGGTGCGTAAGTGCTTGCGTAACTACTTCGTGAATCTGGCCCCAGGTGCGTAAGTGCCTGCGGAACAGCTTCGTGAATCTGGCCCCAGGTGCGTAAGTGCTTGCGTAACTCCTTCGTGAATCTGGCCCCAGGTGCGTAAGTGCTTGCGTAACAGCTTCGTGAATCTGACCCCAGATGCGTAAGTGCCTGCGTAACTGCTTCGTGAATCTGGCCCCGGGTGCGTAAGTGCTTGCATAACTGCTTTGTGAATCTGGCCCCGGGTGCGTAAGTGCTTGCGTAACTGCTTCGTGAATCTGGCCCCGGGTGCGTCAGTGCTTGCGTAACTGCTTCATGAATCTGGCCTCGGGTGCGTATAGGTGCTTGCGTAACTGCTTCATGAATCTGGCCCCGGGTGCGTATAGGTGCTTGCGTAACTACTTCGTGAATCTGGCTCCAGGTTCGCAAGTGCTTGCGTAACAGCTTCGTGAATCTGGCCCCAGGTGCGTCAGTGCTTGCGTAACAGCTTCGTGAATCTGGCCCCGGGTGCGTCAGTGCTTGCGTAACTACTTCGTGAATCTGGCTCCAGGTTCGCAAGTGCTTGCGTAACTGCTTCGTGAATCTGGCCCCAGGTGCGTAAGTGCTTGCGTAACAGCTTCGTGAATCTGGCCCCAGGTGCGTAAGTGCCTGCGTAACAGCTTCGTGAATCTGGCTCCAGGTTCGCAAGTGCTTGCGTAACAGCTTCGTGAATCTGGCCCCAGGTGCGTAAGTGCTTGCGTAACTACTTCGTGAATCTGGCTCCAGGTTCGCAAGTGCCTGCGGAACAGCTTCGTGAATCTGGCCCCAGGTTCGCAAGTGCCTGCGGAACAGCTTCGTGAATCTGGCCCCAGGTGCGTAAGTGCTTGTCCTGAATAAACCCACAAAGGGGCCGTGAAGAGGGCTCGAACCTGCGCATGGGAGGTTCCCCAATGCACCTTAGTCAACTGTACCACGACATAGTCAAAAGAATTGTAACCTGAAATGCTATACTACCCTCACCGGGATCCACAGCTGAGTGGACAGCGTTTCGGATTCGTAGTCTTGGGATTCGGGGGATCGATCCCCGGCTAAGGCGGAAACAAATGGGTTTCTTTCAGCCTGGTGCCCCTGTTCACCTAGCAGCAGTCAATAGGTACTTGGGAGTTAGACAGTTGCCACGGGCTGCTGCTGCTGCTTCCTGGGGGTGGAGGCCTGGTCGAGGACCGGGCCGCGGGGACGCTGAGCCCCGAAATCATCCCAAGATAACCCCAAGATAACTTCAAGATAACCTCATGATAATCCCAAGATAACCTCAAGATAACCCCCGATAACCGCAAGATAACCCCAAGATAACTTAAGATCACCCCAAGATAACCTCATGATAACAGCAAGATAACCCCAAGTTAACCTCAAGATAACTGCAAGATAACCTCAAGATAGCCCCAAGATAATCTCAAGATAACCCCAAGATAACTGCAAGATAACCCCCCGATAACCTCAAGATAACCCCAGGATAACCTCAAGATAACCCCGAGAAAACTGCAAGATAACCTCAAGATAACACCAAGATAACCGCAAGATAGCCTCAAGGTAACCCCAAGATAACCTCAAAATAACCCCAAGATAACCCCTGATAACCGCAAGATAACCTCAAGATAATACCAAGATAACCCCAAGATAACCACACGATAACCCCAAGATAACCACAAGGACATTGTGTGGAAGGATAGCAAATGGAAAATATATAGCTCAGATAATCCACTCTTTCCCTTGATGTCAAAAGTTAGTTTGGTTATCTGCAAAGATATCTTTTGTTGGTCTTTCATTAGGTCTCGGGGAGTAACTTGGAGTGCCTTGAGTATCTTAATTACTTGCTACCATCTTCCTTTGTTTTAATTAATAGTTAGACATTCTCTTGGACAATTTTTGACAGTCCTAAATTGTTTATCTAAATTGTTTACATCTCTTGAGTAGGTATTTATTGGTTTGGTTAAAAGAACTTTGCTTTGCACTGTGATTGCTATGGGGTATGTGCTCAACATGGTCGGGGGTCGGGGTCACCTCCCAATGAACTTTATACATTGTTCAGGGTGATTAATATTGTTTTTTTTTTTTTTTTTTTTTTTTTTTGAGATATATACAAGAGTTGTTACATTCTTGTACAGCCACTAGTACGCGTAGCGTTTCGGGCAAGTCCTTAATCCTATGGTCCCTGGAATACGATCCCCGGCCGCGAAGAATCGTTTTTTCATCCAAGTACACATTTTACTGTTGCGTTAAACAGAGGCTACAGTTAAGGAATTGCGCCCAGTAAATCCTCCCCGGCCAGGATACGAACCCATGACATAGCGCTCGCGGAACGCCAGGCGAGTGTCTTACCACTACACCACGGAGACTGTAAATATAGCGATGAGCGGGGGGAGGGGTAGAGAGGAGGGGTCATTACTCCCCATTTATGAATGGGGGGCCTTCTGTTCTGCTTTTTCTTAGTTTAAACTGTAACTAACCATCTTGAGTGAGATGAGGGGATGTTAGATGAACTATATAATGTCTCATTTAGAATAGGGAAGCAGTATAGCTAAACTTAGTAAAGAAAAAAGGATATATATATAGTTAGAAGTGTATAGGGGCAGGTTTGAGAGGCATATAAATAGATTTTTAAGCAAAATGGAATATATTGCTTCAGACAGACATTATCTGTGCTGGAGCTATTTTCTCTCCCCCCCCCCACACAATATACAGCTTACGTGGCACTCTGAGGCACTGTAGTGCCATTAATGGCTGACTGGCACTCTATTATATAACCCGTCAAGCACTCAACCCACATTAGACGAAGCTTTCCATACAAACCATTGAAGAATGACATGGGTTCACGACCCGCTAATGGCCATTTAGAGGTTGAACTTGGCTCTATGATAACGTAGGAGGAGTAATTAAGTCTTTAAGAAAGTAAGTTAAGACGGCAACTGTCTCAAGTCTGCCGCTTCCATTACAAGACAAGTCTAAGTTACCACGGCATGATATAGCCCAATTGTTAAGTCGTTTTAACAGCCTTCTGCAGGCCATTCACGGGCCTATAAGACAATTATCACACTACACGGCCTATATAACCCTATATAAAGCCACAATTTGCATATGAATCCCAATTATATAATACACAAAGGACATATATTTGCCAAATATATCATTTCGGGTCATTTTAAATGGGAAATGAAGGTGTCTGATGACCTCAGGATGATCCACAAAGGCAGATTTGTATCATTCGAGGGCAGAGGAGGGATAATATACGGGGCATGATGGTGTGGCAGCGGGTATTATGGGGGTGGGCGAGGCAAGTGATGAGCGACTGGGCAGCCAGGGTGGGTATATACCCCCTCATACCCCCAACCCTCCTAAACCACCCCAACACCTCGCCCAGCTGCCCAGCCCTCCTTCCAACACCACTCTAGCTAACCTACCGTCACCCCGAGGCCCTTATCTGGTGCTTAAGTGCGTCCCCGAGGCCCTAAGGCAGTGTCTACGATCGTTACAAGGCGATTATAGCTGTCCGAGGCCCTTATCTTGTCCTCAAGTGCGTCCCCGAGGCCCTAAGGCAGCGTCTACGGTCGTTAGAAGGCGATTGGAGCTGATCTGCCATCACCCGAGGCCCTCAACTTGTGCTCAAGTGCGTCCCCTAGGCCCTAAGACAGCGTCTACGGTCGTTAGAAGACGAGTGAAGCTGCCCGAGGCCCTCAACTTGTGCTCAAGTGCGTCCCCTAGGCCCTAAGACAGCGTCTACGGTCGTTAGAAGACGAGTGAAGCTGCCCGAGGCCCTCAACTTGTGCACAAGTCCGTCCCCTAGGCCCTAAGGCAGCGTCTACGGTGTTATATACGCCAATTCCATCCTCCTACCCTAACCCTGGCGGGTATGTGGGGTTGTGTCGGGTACCTGGTGGTGGTGGGCACGTATGTGGGCACGTATGTGGGGGCGGCCGCCCCCGGCGACCCCTACGACTTCCTATATAAGGAGGGCGTGACGGCCTACCTGGAGGAGGACTGGCTCAAGTGTATCAAGAACTTCGAGGCGGCCCTGCTCGACTACCACTGGGTGCGGGAGCACGTCGCTAGGTGGGTATGGTGGGTATTGGTGGGGTATTGTGGCTCCTGGTGGGTACTGTGGGTACTGACTCCTGGTGGGGTGAGGGAGCACGTCGCTAGGTGGGTATGGTGGGTACTGTGGGTACTGGCTCCTGGTGGGGTGAGGGAGCACGTCGCTAGGTGGGTATGGTGGGTACTGTGGGTACTGACTCCTGGTGGGGTGAGGGAGCACGTCGCTAGGTGGGTATGGTGGGTACTGTGGGTACTGGCTCCTGGTGGGGTGCGGGAGCACGTTGCTAGGTGGGTATGGTGGGTACTGGCTCCTGGTGGGGTGAGGGAGCACGTCGCTAGGTGGGTACTGTGGGTACTGGCTCCTGGTGGGGTGCGGGAGCACGTTGCTAGGTGAGTATGGTGGGTACTGTGGGGTATTGTGGCTCCTGGTGGGGTGTGGGAGCACGTCGCTAGGTGGGTATGGTGGGTACTGTGGGGTATTGTGACTCCTGGTGGGTACTGACTCCTGGTGGGGTGTGGGAGCACGTCGCTAGGTGGGTATGGTGGGTACTGGTGGGGGTATTGTGGCTCCTGGTGGGGTGTGGGAGCACGTCGCTAGGTGGGTATGGTGGGTACTGGTGGGGGTATTGTGGCTCCTGGTGGGGTGCGGGAGCACGTCGCTAGGTGGGTATGGTGGGTACTGGCTCCTGGTGGGGTGTGGGAGCACGTCGCTAGGTGGGTATGGTGGGTACTGGTGGGGGTATTGTGGCTCCTGGTGGGTACTGTCTCCGGGTCCGTCTAATTACCACAAGCTTCACAAGCTTCACAAAGCTTCCTGGCAGTACGTTAGTAATGAATAAATATGATACGTTAGGTTAGGCTGACCTGACCTAACCTAACCTTACATAACCTAACTTAACCTAACTTAACCTAACTTAACCTAACCTAACCTAACCTATCCTAACCTAACCTATCCTAACCTTACATAACCTAACTTAACCTAACTTAACCTAACCTAACCTATCCTAACCTTATGTAACCTAACCTAACCTTATGTAACCTAACCTAACCTAACCTTATGTAACCTAACCTAACCTAACCTTATGTAACCTAACCTAACCAAACCTAACCTAACCGAAGCTTGGATCGTCGACTAGATTTGGCGTCACCAGCTTTTTATTTTCGGCTAATTTCTTTATAAAAAGATACTTTTTCAGATTCAAATTATGCTTTTTCGTGTTGTACATTCAGCACCAACATTATAATGAGTAAATATATCATATTTATTCATTACTAACGTACTGCCAGGAAGCTTTGTGAAGCTTGTGAAGCTTGTGAAGCTTGTGTAGCTTGTGGTAATTAGACGGACCGCCTGGTGGATACTGGCTTCTTGTGGGTACTGGGCTGGCTCCTGGTGCATAGGCAAATGGAACTGACCTTTGACAAGCCGCCAGCTTCCTGTCTTCATTGAGGCCACAAGTGTTATTGGCTCTCAGGTAAACTCGGGTAAGACCCTAAGGAATTGCTTCCTTGAAACGTGTAAAAATAATTCGGGGTCTGTGAGGACCAGGAGGCACTGATTTGGCTGCGGGTCCGTGGGGCACTGTGCTTTTTGGCTGCGGGGCTCGTGGGGCACTGCGCTTTTTGGCTGTGGGTCCGAGGGGCACTGCGCTTTTTGGCTGCGGGTCCGAGGGGCACTGCGCTTTTTGGCTGTGGGCCTGTGGGGCACTGCGCTTTTTGGCTGCGGGTCTGAGGGGCACTGCGCTTTTTGGCTGTGGGCCCGCCGGGCACTGTGCTTTTTGGCTGTGGGCCCGTGGGGCACTGCGCTTTTTGGCTGCGGGTCCGAGGGGCACTGCGCTTTTTGGCTGCGGGTCCGAGGGGCACTGCGCTTTTTGGCTGCGGGTCCGAGGGGCACTGCGCTTTTTGGCTGCGGGTCCAAGGGGCACTGCGCTTTTTGGCTGTGGGCCCGTGGGGCACTGCGCTTTTTGGCTGCGGGTCCGAGGGGCACTGCGCTTTTTGGCTGTGGGTCTGAGGGGCACTGCGCTTTTTGGCTGTGGGCCCGCCGGGCACTGCGCTTTTTGGCTCTGGGCCCGTGGGGCACTGCGCTTTTTGGCTGCGGGTCCAAGGGGCACTGCGCTTTTTGGCTGTGGGCCCGTGGGGCACTGCGCTTTTTAGCTGCGGGTCTGAGGGGCACTGCGCTTTTTGGCTGCGGGCCCGTGGGGCACTGTGCTCTTTGGCTGAGGGCCCGTGGGGCACTGCGCTCTCTAAGCTAGTTGAGCATTGGCTAGTTAAGTCAGTTTTGCAGTACAATAATAGAGATTATATCGCCCATTCTCCAAGTCCCTGTGGCGTAGTGGTAAAACACTTGTCTTGCGTTTCGCGAGCGTTTTGGCCTGGGTTTGTATCCTGGCCGGGGAGGATTGACTGGGTGCCAATCCTTAACATTAGCCTCTGAAGCCATTCTAGAGTGAATGGGTAACTAGTTGTTAAATGATTTAGAGGGTTGTATTCGGGGGAAAATTAGGATTACCACGGCACTTGGCAAAGCGCCTTTAGGCGCTCTGCAATTTTTAGGCGAGTTGTGCAATTTTTTTTTAATTAGGCTATATTTTAATGTTTTTATAATGTTGTCATTATTCTGTGTGTTTTGAAATGGAAATATAGTAGTTGAGTTTGGAAACATTTTGACATTAACTTTACCTGAATATTTATAAACATCAACAAAAATATGTCCTTGACAATTGCACTAAGAAGTTTTTGCCGAGACCAGGTGCGCAGTGAAGGGGTTAAGGACTTGCCCGAAATGCTATGCGTGATAGTGGCTGTACGAGAATGTAAGAACTCTTGTACTGTGTATATAAATACAGTAATAATAATAAAAAAGAAGTCACTGACTGATACCCGGTGAGTTGCTCCTTATCCTCTCTGCTATCCTGATGTTTTTAGTTTTTTCCAGTGATTTTTTTTCCCCACTGTAGATAGCACTACTCACATTCGTTTTCTTTGATGTTTTGTCTGGTGGCTTCGTTATGTTCTCTGCGTATGGCCTCTCTTTGTCGATTGATTCATTGACTATTTCCTCTGTCCAATATTTCTATGTTCATACATGTGGTTACTTTGTCTCTACCTCTTTTTTGTTTTCTTTAAAGCAAGTTAAAAATTTGAAGAAAATTAGCAGGTACAATATAGTATAATTTGAGGCTTATCAACAGGTACATTGTAGCATAATTATTATATAGCATAAATATAATGTAGAGATGTAAACTGAAGATGTCAAGAAAAGTGTTATAGTGTAACTCAGTATAACAATGATACTGATCGATATCTCTGGTATAAGTTCCAGCTATCGAGAGCTGTTACAAATTTTACAAACTTTACACAGTATTACTGTACCGTATTTAGAAAATGACGGTGGTCATTTCTCTGATTGTGTACAATATGCAGAGTGTCAGGCTTGTGGATTATTGCTAGCTTTTAGTGTTCTAACCAATAATTGTGTTATATAAATGTAGTAGTATATATATATATATGTGTGATTTCAGCATTGACCTCTACAGGAACTTGTATCTTTCTTGACAGTTGTCGGAGGAAATGCAGCGGAGAGAGTGCAGCGGGCAAGCTCATGTCGGCCAAACTGTCGGAAGATGACAGGTTTTACGAGAGAGCGGTGTATAACACCTTGTGCGTGGTGAAGTGCAAGAAGGCTATTTTTGGCTCGCGAATGGATCGGATAGTCGAGGGTAATATCAACGAGGATTTTCACAACAGAAAGCCCTATGACTATCTTCAGCTTTGCTACTTTAAAGTAAGAAATATCTTAAAACTTTTATTGAATGAATTTGTGGCTTTTGTCCACTACACTTCGGTGTCCATGTTTGAAGAAAGTCTTCACTATCGTATATATCTCTCACAATTTATTATGTATGCAGCAGTACATGTTTAGTAATTAATATTCAACAAGAGTAAAACATAATTTGACATTTAGGAACTAAAGCTGGTTACATATTTGATTAGATAGTTCTTAGTTTCTCCATTTTGATTTAACCATTTTTACATATTTTACATATTATATGCCAAGTTCTTAGTTCTAAAGTTTCCTAGTTTATTCATAAACCCATAACTTTGGGAGTTATAAATTTTTGCATCTATATTTTGCACATACAGTATTTGGAATGCTACAGTGACAATTTTTTTTTTACAGTAACTATACTCTACTCTCAAATTCAATTTCCCCTGCAGGAAAATTACCATTATATGCCATTCTGAGCCCATAATGAATAAAATAAAAATTGGTGAAATATTAAATTCAACTTCATTTGAAATTGTAAAATTTTGTATTTAAAAACATTTTCTGGGGGGAGCCCCGTCGGCTCCCCGGAGCTTTACCGGCTGATATGCTAATGTCAGACTTTGGCATCAGTCATGTGTATGGAGTTCTAGGGCCTACCGGGGACCACGAGCCAGAACCTGGCCCCCTCAGAGAGGCAAGGGGAGCAATGGCCTATAGAAACCCCCGTGTGGTTGGAAGCATTCTATGTCTGCCATCGACCGGGTCAAGCACCCAGAAAGGTAAGCATTCCAAAACAAACCCCTATTCTGGTGAAAATTGCTACCTAAGCCGAACTAGTGAATAGAACTCTTCAACAGAAAACACGGAAACTAGTATGACGTCATACGTCACCGCGCCGCTGTCTGCGCAGCTCCCCCCTCCCCGGGAGGGGGAAGGGGGAGCCCCAGACCTCCCACGCCGGCTATCCACCCATCAGTTCTTCGGCTGATGCTATAGGCAATGGTTATGTGCTCCGGCTCCAGTGGTTGTTTCAGCACTGTACCTAGAGTGTGGTGTCTGTTTTCTAGGTGGTGCGTGAGCCGGGTGTGATTCTTCTCGCGGCTCCGCCTTTTTCCTGGGCTCGGGGGGGCCTTGTCGGGGCTGCTTATGTTCTGCCTCGTGGTCTCGCCTCCGGTTGGTGGTCGGGTGGCTTCGTGGTAGGTGTCCCACCTGCGTGCTTTCTTGGCGGCAGTATGGGGTATTTTGGCGGTCCTTCCTTTTCCTGTCCCTTCTACGGGTGATGGTGTCCCGGGTGGTCAGCCGTGTTCTTGCGGCTAAGCTGCCTGTGTTCTTCCCTCATGCCTGTGGCGTTCGTGGCTTCGCTGCTCTCGCTGCCGTCTGGGCGACGTGGCCTTGCAGTCTTTCGGGCATGGATTTTTGGTGTTCGTGCAGGGGCCTTGCTACTCGTGGTTCTCGTGTTGTTCCCGGGATTTTCGGGGCTGTGGCGCCTTGGGTTGGCGTTTGCTGCCGGTTGTCTCGCCTCCTTGGGGGGTGCGTGGTGTCCGCCTCCCGGTTTTGTCCCTTTGACCTTCCTCTGTGGGTAGTTAGCTCCGGGGAGCCGACGGGGCTCCCCCCAGAAAACCAGCGTTGAATGTAATGAAACGCCATTTTCTGGGTGAGACCCGGAGGCTCCCCGGCAACCCTCCCTCCCTCCGGTCGGCGTTTTTCGCGTGTTTTGACATCCAGCCTCAGAACTGATGGGTGGATAGCCGGCGTGGGAGGTCTGGGGCTCCCCCTTCCCCCTCCCGGGGAGGGGGGAGCTGCGCAGACAGCGGCGCGGTGACGTATGACGTCATACTAGTTTCCGTGTTTTCTGTTGAAGAGTTCTATTCACTAGTTCGGCTTAGGTAGCAATTTTCACCAGAATAGGGGTTTGTTTTGGAATGCTTACCTTTCTGGGTGCTTGACCCGGTCGATGGCAGACATAGAATGCTTCCAACCACACGGGGGTTTCTATAGGCCATTGCTCCCCTTGCCTCTCTGAGGGGGCCAGGTTCTGGCTCGTGGTCCCCGGTAGGCCCTAGAACTCCATACACATGACTGATGCCAAAGTCTGACATTAGCATATCAGCCGGTAAAGCTCCGGGGAGCCTCCGGGTCTCACCCAGAAAATGGCGTTTCATTACATTCAACGCTGGTTTTTTTTTCCTGTTCATGATATGATATTAATTCATTATGAAAAGTTGGAGTATTTACCATTTAGATTATGCATAAAACATTTGATAGTATTTGAGGAAGGTTGAGAATTTGTAAAGACTTGCCCGAAACTATGCGAACTAGTGGCTGTACAAGAATGTAACAACTCTTGTATATATAAATACAAAATACTGTAATAATACAGTATTATAAATACAGCCAATGAATTGCCTGTGCTATACTATAGTTACCAGTGTTGAGAGAAAAATATTGTACACACACAAATCACAATAGCTCGATGCCTCAAATGAATAAATCCACAAGGGCCGTGATGAGGGTTCGAACTTACGTCCGGGATGATCCCAGACGCGCCTTAGTCAATTGCACCACGACATGGTCAAAAGATTACAACCGGGAGTGCTACTCCCCTCACACGGATCACGCAGCCTCTCTGAGACACAAACCAGGGTTTTACACAATTCTCCCATGCACCCGGGACCTGTCAACAAGCTGTTCTGCCTCTTTGCCCTTTCTTCGTTACACTCCCTCATTATGGCCCTTGTGGATTTGCTTATTAAAAATACTGCGTTTATATTGATTCTTTAGTGATTATGTTTATTTGTTCCATTTATGATATTGTGTCTGGAGCTCACAAGGCCTGATATTGAGTTACACTGTACTTGGAACATTTGTTCTAATGCATAGTATTAGACACTGAAAACTCCCATTCAAATTCTAAACACCATGCAAAAGAAATGTAGCAACTTAAGCCTAATGACTGGTTGTTAGTTATAAGGAAACATAGGTCTAATAAATAAATAAATAAATTTTTATTCAGGAAAAGTACATGCATAGTTGATTTACAAACATAATGTTGGATTTATAGATAGAGCTCGTACATAAAATACCTAAAGCCAGTAATACGCATAGCATTTTGGGCAAGGTGTGGGTGGGAAAACCCCACCCCACTTAGACTAAAACTTAATAGTAATTGGGATTAGGTATAAATTGTGTTGAAAAAAGGAATGAAAAAATAAAAATGGGGAATATGGCAGAACTCATCAATTGTACAAGTTGGAGAACAAACAGCATTGTTTAACAAAAGCAAGACATGGGTTGACATTTAGGGGGTAAGGTAGGGTTCTTATATTCTGTGTCCCTTGATTTGTAAAGCATTTCTAGTTTGGTTAAGTTGCATTTTTGGAATATCAAATAGGTATTTGTTTCTGGTGTGATGCCCATGAGTTCTGTTACATTCTTATGCCTAATGTAGTACAGTGTGCAAAATGCACTTTTTTTTTTTTTTAAGATATATACAAGAGTTGTTACATTCTTGTACAGCCACTAGTACGTGTAGTGTACATATATACTACACTAGGCCTAGATAAATAGGTTACATTTTTACTTCCTCTCCTGGATCAATCCCCGACCGTCCAAGTGGTTGGGCACCATTCTCCCCTCCCCCTTCCCGTCCCATCCCAAATCCATATCCTGATCCCTTCCAAGTGCTTTATAATTGTAATGGCTTAAGACTTTCTCCTGATCATTCCATTCCATTCCATCTCCTGGACCCTCTGTAGTACCAATACTGTGCAGTACTACTGTATATACTATTATATATAATCTCACCAACCCATTGTACCTTCTTGCAAATATATTATTATTATTAATAGTTTGAAACGTGAAATTGTTTTTGGGTGCAACAGTCGTTCACTTTTTCTACATGCACTCCATGGTTGCTACTCCAACCACTTAGGCTGGACGGTAGAGAGACGGTCTCGCTTCATGCAGGTCGGCGTTCAATCCCCTACCGTCCAAGTGGTTGGGGCACCATTCCTTTCCCTTCGTCCCATCCCAAATCCTTATCCTGACCCCTTCCAAGTGCTATATAGTCGTAACAGCTTGGCGCTTTCTCCCTGATATTTTCCTTCCTTCCATAGTTGCTATATGTGCTAGCGTATTGTGAAGGATGTGTTTGACTTTTTGCACTATTGTAATAATTGAACTATGATGTTCGTATTGAGGTTGACGAGTTCAAGAAAGCGGCTGATGCGGCGGCTACGGTGCTGGCGGTGCAGCCTGACCATGAAGTGATGAAGACCAATCTGAAGTATTATCTCGCCGAGGGCCCTCTCAATGCCGAAGATGTTCTCAATTTGGAGCTTCAGGTTAGTAGTATAGGTACAGCACATGTATTTGAACAATTTCATCAAGAGGCTTCCTGTACAGCGGGAACATTAGCTGAGTGGACAGCTCGCTGGACCCGTAATTCTGTGGCCCGGGTTCGATTCCCGGACCAGGCAGAAACAAATGGAAAAGTTTTTCACCCTGAATGCCTGTGTTCACCTAGCAGTAAATAGGCACCTGGGAGTTAGACAGCTGTTACGGAGCTGCTTCCTGGGGGAAAGGGGTGTGGGTGTGTGTGTGGGAAAAAAAAATGAGTTAGTAGTTAGTTACAGTTGATTGATTTTCAGTTGAGAGACGGGCCGAAAGAGCAGAGCTCAACCCCCGCAAGAACAACTACACTGTATGTGAATACAGTTAGGTGAATACATTGATCCTTGGACAACTTCATGGTATCCCCCCCATAGTTATACTGTACTTTATAATCTACAACTGGATTTAATAAATGTTTTTGTTCTGTGTTGTATTAAAAACGAATAAGCCTAGCTATCTTAAGGTTATCTTGAGATAATTTTGGGGCTTAGCGTCCCCCACGGCCCGACCAGGCCTCCTGTTTGCTACACATCCCCAGGAAGCAGGCCGTAGCAGCTGTCTAACTCCCAGGTACCTATTTACTGCTAGGTGAACAGGGGCATCAGGGTGAAAGAAACCCTGCCCATTTGTTTCCACCTCCACCGGAGATCGAACCCAGAACCTCAGGTCTACGAATCCCAAGTGTTGTTCACTCAGCTATCAGGCCCCCTATACAGCTGAGAGGTTTTGTAATGCAAATAGATGCATTTTTTTAATCTTTAATTTTATATAGTAAGAATATTTTAAGATTTTGGATTCAAATTCAAACAATGAGTCCCCCGGAATCATACCATATAGTGTGTTATTTATCATCATACCCTCGTAGCATCATCATAGGGCCTCGTAGCCTGGTGGATAGCGCGCAGGACTCGTAATTCTGTGGCGCGGGTTCGATTCCCGCACGAGGCAGAAACAAATGGGCAAAGTTTCTTTCACCCTGAATGCCCCTGTTACCTAGCAGTAAATAGGTACCTGGGAGTTAGTCAGCTGTCACGGGCTGCTTCCTGGGGGGTGGAGGCCTGGTCGAGGACCGGGCCGCGGGGGACACTAAAGCCCCGAAATCATCTCAAGATAACCTCAAGGTAACCTATACCCCTAATACCATCAAAGATGCCTTTTTTCAAATTTCTGTATAAATTAAATTAGACATTGATGTTGGTCCTTAGGGTAAAGTTGGTAGCATTTGGCTACATAGTACAAGTTATTGACATTAAAATTGTTATTATTAATGATATTTGCATTTTAAAATGTAAATAATACTTAATGTAATAGATTGTAAGTACAGAATATACTTTGAGATAAGTAAATGACCAGATATATATAGTGCATGCCAGGCATCAGTCAAGAGTGTTTGCCAAGATTGTACTTTGAGTTGCATTAGTCGCCTTTTGTTCTGTTCATGACTACACTATTTGCTAGAAGTGAAGTGATAGTGATACTGCAGATGTCACAATAATTTGGCTGAAGAATGTTGACTAAACCACACGCTAGAAGATGAAGAGACAATGACATTTCGGTCTGTCCTGGACCATTATCAAGTCGATTATGATGAGACGAGGGAGGCAAGGGCATATGTGCTTCAGCCTACAGTTTAGACTTGTTGTCTTGTGTATGGCCCTCTGTCCTGTGTGACAGTGAATACCAGCATTATCCTCACTTTAATAAGACTTAATTGAAATCCTCAGATTATTGACTAAACTAATTACAATTTTGCCTAAAGATGCAGGCGATGAGTCACAATAACGTGGCTAAAGTAATCAACAATCGCCTTGAGAATGGTCCAGGACAGACCGAAACGTCGTCGTCCCTTCACATTCTAGTGTGTGGTCTGTTCATCATTTGCCTAAAGATGTTAATAATAATAATAATTAAGGCAAGAGAGAGGTGAGGAGGAGGAAATCGTAGAGGAAAGTAATAGCAAGGCAAAAAGTACAGAAGGGATAGGTGTAAAAAAGGGGGTGTAAGGGTGGAATAATAGGAGTAAGAATGGGAGCTTATCTTGAGGTTATCTTGAGATGATTTCGGGGCTTTTTAGTGTCCCCGCGGCCCGGTCCTCGACCAGGCCTCCACCCCCAGGAAGCAGCCCGTGACAGCTGACTACCACCCAGGTACCTATTTTGCTGCTAGGTAACAGGGGCATAGGGTGAAAAAAACTCTGCCCATTGTTTCTCGCCGGCGCCCGGGATTGAACCCGGGACCACAGGATCACAAGTCCAGCATGCTGTCCGCTCGGCTGACCGGCGTAAGAAACAGAAGAGAAAGGAAAAGATTGGGGTGGGCTTATGTTAGGTCACGTTTGTTTGAAAGTTTCGAACACTTGAGTATGTACTGTGAAAAGAAAGAGTCAACAGCAACAAAGCCAGGACTAAGGTTCATGTTGTGTAGGTTGTGTATTGGAGCCGAATCGACGAGACGGCGTCTGTGAAGAGTAGAGGCAGGAAAGATTATCTTAAAAGAAGACCAATCAATAGGATGATTAGAATCCTTAGCATGACAGAAGAGAGCATTGTTTGTGTCTGCAGATTTAACACTTCTTTTCTGTTCCTTGAGTCTGTCATTAAGTGTACGGGCCAGTTTCCCCAAAGTATTGGAGAGGACAAACAAACCTAAAATACTGTAGAGTAAACACCAGCAGCATTAGAAGTAGGAGGAGAGGTGTGAACCTAAAATACTGTAGAACAAACACCAGCAGCATTAGAAGTAGGAGGAGAGGTGTGAACCTAAAATACTGTAGAATAAACACCAGCAGCATTAGAAGTAGGAGGAGAGGTGTGAACCTAAAATACTGTAGAGTAAACACCAGCAGCATTAGAAGTAGGAGGAGAGGTGTGAACCTAAAATACTGTAGAGTAAACACCAGCAGCATTAGAAGTAGGAGGAGAGGTGTGAACCAGATTAGTACAAAGTGTGGTTAGTTTGTCGAAGGGCAAGCTTTATGTCAAGAGGACGAAAGGTATTAGTAAGAGTTCTGAGTTCAGATATGAAGGGAAGGCAGAGCACAGTGCTACTAGTGTTAGAAGCAGGTTTAGGATGAAAGAAACTTCGTTTAGCTTGAGAGTAGGCACAGTTGATAAAATGTAAGGGGTAATCAAGGCGAGAGAAACATTTATAAATAAAGGAAACTTCAGAATCAAGAAACTGAGGGTCACTGATGTGTAGAGTGCGGAGGAAGAGAGAGACAAGAATAATTTTCTTAACAGGAGGAGGATGGTAGGAAAAGAAGTAAATGTTCATACCACTATGCATGGGTTTGCGGTAGACAGAGAAAGAGAACCTGGACACAGAGCTGTGAACATGAATGTCAAGAAAAGGAAGGAGGGAATTAGATTCCCACTCAACTTTGAAATGGATGGAAGGAGCCAGATTGTTAAGAGCGGAGAGGAAAGGCTGGAAAAGATTAAGGTCATAAGGCCATAAAGCAAAAAAGTCCCTGCATTATTGTGTGGAACAAATGCATGAATTATTGTGTGTGAGACAAATGCATGCATTATTGTATGTGACAAATGCATGCATTATTGTGTGTGACAAATGCATGCATTATTATGTGAGACAAATGCATGCATTACTGTAAATGTGACAAATGCATGCATTATTGTGTGACAAATGCATGCATTATTGTGTGACAAATGCATGCATTATTGTAAATGTGACAAATGCATGCATTATTGTGTGAGTCAAATGCATGCATTATTATGTGAGACAAATGCATGCATTATTGTGTGACAAATGCATGCATTATTGTGTGACAAATGCATGCATTATTGTGAGACAAATGCATGCATTATTGTAAATGTGACAAATGCATGCATTATTGTGTGAGACAAATGCATGCATTATTATGTGAGACAAATGCATGCATTACTGTAAATGTGACAAATGCATGCATTATTGTGTGTGTGACAAATGCATGGCATACATTGCATGCAAGATAAAAGCATACATTATTGTGTGAGAGATAAATGCATACATTATTGTATTTATATCATTCACTGCATAATCATTTTGTATTTCAATTTCAGGAGTATGGTAAAGAGTTCATCAAGGGGAATGTGGCATATAATAATGGAGACTATAAAACGACAATTATACACATGGAAAAGAGTTTGGCTTTGTTCTATGATGCGATGGAAGATTGCCGTCACTTGTGCGAAAACCCGTTTGATCAGGGCTGGTTCCCTGATTTTATTTCATCACTTGCAAGTGAGTATGATCCTGACTTCTGTAAAACATTTTTGTTAGCAGACAATACGTATGGTTAATATAATTATATTTAGATACAGTTGTCCTTTGTTTGACCGCTTCAGATGTGAAAAATGTAACTAGGTCAGAATTTACCTCTGGAGCATACCCGGAGTGGGTCCTGGGAGTTGTTGTTCTCCCCAAGCCCGGCCCGAGGCCAGGCTTGACTTGGGAGAGTTTGGTCCACCAGGCTGTTGCTTGGAGCGGCCCGCAGGCCCACATATACCTGGTTGATGGGGTTCTGGGTTCACCAGGCTGTTGCTTGGAGCGGCCCGCAGGCCCACATATACCTGGTTGATGGGGTTCTGGGTTCACCAGGCTGTTGCTTGGAGTGGCCCGCAGGCCCACATATACCTGGTTGATGGGGTTCTGGGAGTTCTTCTACTCCCCAAGCCCGGCCCGAGGTCAGGCTTGACTTGAGAAAGTTTGGTCCACCAGGTTGTTGCTTGGAGCGGCCCGCAGGCCCACATACCCACCACAGCCCAGTTGGTCTGGTGCTTCTTGTAACTTAACTTTATGTATCATGATCTATATTTACTTTAATTAATAGTGGAAAGGTAAATGAGCGGCGTTCAAAAGAGAACTTGATGAACACTTTCAAAGGATACCTAATAAACGAAGCTATGACTCGTACATCAGTCTGTGAGCAGCTGCATCGAACAGTCTGGTTGACCAGACCACCAACCTGGAGGCCTGGTTAGAGACTGGGCCGTGGGGACATTGATCCTCGGAATCATTGATAGTGGAAAGGTAAATAGATTTCTGGTGAAGTAGATGCGGTTGTTGCACAAGAATGCTTGTGCTAGGCGTCCGCAGACATGTAGGTCTCATAATATAAATGGCTAATAAAGGAGTAGTGAAGGCAAAAGGAGTGTTGAGTGATGGAAGTTACCTATCATTGCCTACGGAGGAGTGAGATCGAGCTCTTTATGCCCCGCCTCCTAGTCTAATAATAATAATATACACATAATAATAATAATAATAATAATATACACGTGGAAAATACTGGAGGGCCAGGTCCCAAATCTACACAGTAAAATAACAACGTACTGGAGTGAACGATATGGAAGAAAATGCAAGATTGAACCAGTGAAGAGCAGAGGTGCTATAGGCACAATCAGAGAGCACTGTATAAACATCAGAGGTCCACGTTTGTTCAACGTCCTCCCAGCGACTATAAGAAATATTGCCGGAACAACTGTGGACATCTTCAAGAGAAAACTGGACTGTTTTCTAAGAGAAATTCCGGATCAGCCGGGCTGTGGTGGGTATGTGGGCCTGCGGGCCGCTCCAAGCAACAGCCTGGTGGACCAGACTCTCACAAGTCGAGCCTGGCCTCGGGCCGGGCTTAGGGAGTAGAAGAACTCTCAGAACCCCATCAACCAGGTATCAAGCAGGTAGTCGTGTATACCTGGCACACACTACCTCTCAACATTAAAATTTTTGTCACATTTTTCTTCAAGTTTAGGATGAAACTGTCTTCAACAAGTCCTTCAGTGTATCCCACCCGCCAACTACCTGTATAGGGAACATAACTTTCCTTACGTCAATTGCACATCTAGCTTCCAGCGATTTTTCCTTGTCATACCTCGTCTTAATCGAGTCTTTTAATGGGGCACAGAAAATAATGTGATGTTTAATGAGGATGTGTTCCAATTACTGCTCTATGGAAAAAACAAAAATATCAAGCAGATCAAAATATCAGACATGCAGTCAACCGCACAATTGAAAGAAAAAGCAATGCCAAAGATTAAGGAGTAATCATGTCAGAAGACCTTACTTTTAAAGGACACAATAAAATAGCTGTCACAACTGCAAGAAAAATGACAGGATGGATAACGAGAATCTTTTGAAACAAGAGTTGTCACATCAATGATACTTTTTAAGACATAAATGCTCTTTAGAGTGGGATATTATTGCACACTAACAGCCCCATTCAAAGCTGGAGAAATTTCAGACCTGGAAAGCATGCAAACATCTTTTACTGCTAGAATCCACTCAATAAAACATCTAAATTATTGGAACTGACCGCATAAAATCTGTATTCCCTAGAGCGCAGGTGAAAAAAATGCATAATAATTAACTTGGAAAATACTAGGAGGACTGGTTCCAAATCTGCCCACAGAAATAAGACCACATAAGACCAGAAGGCTTTGCAGTATGTGCAAGCGAGCCATATTGAGAATCAGAGGTGCTATAGGCATGCTGAGAGAGCGAACTTGATCAACATCAAAGGCTCAAGACTTTTCAACTCTCCCTCTACACATGAACACGGGTGGAACACGAACAAGAGGACACAGTGGTAGACGGTTGGAACAAATTAGGTGAGACGGTGGTGGAGGCCAAGACCATCAGTAATTTCAAAGCGTTATATGACAAAGAGTGCTGGGAAGACGGGACACCACGAGCGTAGCTCTCATCCTGTAACTACACTTAGGTAATTACACTTAGGTAATTGCAGGTGGAAACTTAGTACCCAGATGAGCCACAGAGACGTTAGAAAGAATTTTTTCAGTGTCAGGGTAGTTAATAAATGAAATGCATTAAGTAGTGTTGTGGTGGAGGCAGACTCCATACACAGTTTCAAATGTAGATATGATAGAGCCCAATAGGCTCAGGAATCTGTACACCAGTTGATTGACAGTTGAGAGGCGAGGACCAAAGAGCCTGCAAACACAACTAGGTGAGTACATATGGGGCATAACTGGCCAACTTGTGCGGCATTCAAACGAGAACTTGATAAACACTTTCAAAGGATACCTGATAAACCAAGCTATGCCTCGTACATCAGTCTCTGAGCAGCTGCATCGAACAGTCTGGTTGACCAGACCACCAACCTGGAGGCCTGGTTAGAGACTGGGCCGTGGGGACATTGATCCTCGGGATCATTGACAGGTATACGACAAGTATATTTCCTCTCCCTTTGGGATACTTTTGTGATTGCCTTCATGAGTTTCACCCATATTTTTTCATATTCCATTTAGTCATAGTTTTGGAAGGGGGTATATTACATTAATGGTTTATGTTTGAGGCTGCTGCTTAACCCCTGCACTGTGCACCTGGTTTTGGCAAAAATTTCATGGTGCCGTTGTTAAGGACATATTTTTGTTGTTTTTATAAATGGTCGGTTAAAGTTAATGTCAAAATGGTTTCCAAACTCGACCATTTTCATTTCAAAACACAAAGAGTGATGAAAATATTAAAAAACAGTAAAATATAGCCTAATTAAACCCTGTTGTGGCCGCATTACCAGCCCCTCCCCTGTTGTGGCCGCACACCCGGCCCCCTGTTGTGGCCACACTCCTGGCCCCCCCCCCTGTTGTGGCCACACCCGGCCCCCTGTTGTGGCCACACAACCCATGGTTGTGGCTCATCAACCAGGTATCAACCAGGTATCACACACCCGGTCCCCTGTTAAAGAGGTTAAGATGTTTGATAGTGTGTGTGTATTGTCCAGAAGAGTAAATAAATGAATTGGTTTCTCTACAGATCACTACACCTTCACGCTCCGCTGCAAGAGAAGATGTACCTGGCAGCTGAGCAATCTGTACGGGGAAATCATGGACGATTTCTTTTACTCGTATTTCAATTATCTGCAATATTCGTACTACAAAGGTAAGCAAGCTGTCATATTTCGTAGCACTAGGCATCTGAAAATTGATCACATGTTCTATACTCTAGTGGTATCGTGAGATGATTTCGGGGCTTAGCGTCAAGTGGACGAGTGTCCGAACAAGTGTCTTACCACTGCGCCACGGGGACTGCTATCTACTATAGCATTAGCTACTGTATATTTATTTTCATTATGATTAATAGTATTCTTTCTATTTGCAGAGGGTGATACAGAGAAGGCTTGTGAAGCTGTAGCAACCGCACTCTTCGTAAATCCCACAGATGAAGTACAAATACGCAATAAGCAGTTCTTCATTATAGATGAGGGAGTTTCTGAGGACCTCTTTGTTCCAAGAAAGGTATTCATTTACTGTATTAGCTGCGTAAATATATCTTTTTAGGAATATCTTTGATGTTGTCATGGCTCTCTTTGGGCTGCATGCCTGCCTGCCTGTTTTTGGGTCGTGGCCTTGCTGGTTCCTTTCTTGGACTATGAGAGTCATTTGGCCGTCCACAGAGACCTGCTTGCCTTAAAGTGGGGTTTCGTGAGACTGGTAAAACTCAACCATCTACATGCAGAGAGACAATTAAACATAATCCTTGAGGTTCAAATCAAAGTGTAGTACTTATAAATAGGTAAGATTCATTCACTTCTTAACCACCTGTGAATCTGAGTGAATGAGTATGTTGCTGATGGCCTGTCACACCACAAGTGTCTTGTGCAGGCTTTACGCCAAGATGCTAGTCTCCTTGGCCAAGCAGTTTCACTGGCAAGATGCTTGTAAACATGTGCTTCTGCATGTGGACCCTGCATGAGAGGGAGAGAGAGAAAGAGAGAGAGAGAAAGAGAAAGAGAAAGAGAAAGAGAAAGAGGGGAGGACAGACAGAGAAGGAGAGATGGGGGGGGGGGAGAGACAGGGTAAGGAAGAGAGGGAGATAGCAAGACACAGAGAGAGGAAGAGAGAGAACGAGGGAGAGGGAGGGAGGGAGGAAGTGAGAGATAGGGGGAGAAGGAAGGAGGCAAGGAGAGATAGGGGGATAGGGAGGAAAGAAGGATGGAAGAGATAGAGGGAGGGAGGGAAGAGACAGACAGATAGATGGCCGTTTGAATGTAGAACACATTATCTCCGGTTCTAGTTGATTGTCGATGTCGTCCCTTTCCCTCAATTGATGTATGATAACTTACATATAAGTTGATTCGTTGGTCACAATGGATGATGCTCATGTGTGTGTGTCTATCTCTTAGATTTTAGTTTACAGCTTCACTTCAAATAATGAAGTGTTGATGAAATGATTAATGCAGTGATTTATTTATTAACGCAGTGATTTGTTGATTAACGCAATGATTTGTTGATTAACGCAATGACTTGTTGATTAACGCAATGATTTGTTGATTAAATGTGTAATGCAATTTGAGTTAACTTAATGTGTTGGTTGTGTTAGAGCAGTAATTTCTTCCGATAGCCAGCAGACACAGTTATGCAAGTCTTGTCTGTAGTGTACACCAACTGAGAATGTATGCTCTTTCCTACACTACGGAGAGGAATTAGTCTATGCAAATTAGCCAATAAATCGGGTAAATCAGGTATGAGGGTTAAGCATCCCCACCGGCTTTAAGCCTATAGGCTCATCTGAGGTGGCGAATTCCATTGTCTCGAGTAAGTCACCGATATGGCCAGCGGTCAGAACGTTAACCTCGCCCATAATCAAATTAATTTCTCACCCACCTAGTCAAATAGCGACGCCCCTTCTTGTTGGACTGAAACAATTATTTACACTGTAATTCGTACTCGGTCCAAACAAGTCAGTTGTTAGGCACACAATGGCCCTTGTGTGGTAATGTTGTTATAAACCACCATCTCAAACTTTATACTCTTGAAATAATGCCCGAAACGCTTTGTGATGCCCGAAACGCTTTGCGTAATAGTGGCTTTAGGCATTGTATGTACTAGCCCTAACTATAAAGCCATCACTCTTTGTAAAATCTCTTGTATGTATGTACCTTACCTAAATAAAGATTTGATTTGAATTCTGTGTTATTTCAACTTTAGATAAACATGCATGAATTTGTCAGCTTAATGGATATGATTTCTGTCTTTGCTCTTGATACTGGTTAACTCTTTATCAGCACTTATTATATATATACAATTTTGGTCTAACTTCCTGCACAGCGCACATCATATACATTTTAAAGTATCATATAAGATTAAAAGTCCTGCGGTTACACGGTTCACATCAGCTTTCTCAGGGCTTTAGCAAACAGATGCCATTTAAAAAAAAAAAATCGTGGGGTAACATTCCCGGGTGTGAAGGCTTCGGTACCGAGTGAACAACCACGGCTGGCGCACACAGCATGAGCTAACAGCACTGCTGTTCAGCTTGTGACTACAGCATCGCCTAAAAGTGTCAAAATATATATATAACTGGTATTGTTCAGCCATGATAGTATTACAGAAGACCCCCCCTGACTGTGATAAAGATTGTGTACAATGTTCAGATATCAGTGAACACAATGCTGTTCACGATATTCACAGTGCTAAGCAGGTAGCCACAACACACTGCCATTGTTTGGGCCATCTAAGAATCTTGAAATGAGTTTTCATGTTCCTTTACAAAATAAACTTGTGGAAAATTATTAATTTACAGGATTTAGTGACGAGGATTATGATAGCAGTATTGTGCTGAGAATTAGCGATGTGCGTAATATGGTGGGAGGAGTAATCTTGGTGAGGGAGGGAGAGAGGGAGGTGGCATCGTAAGTTTACCGAGTGTGGCTGCCACTCTTATTGTCTGGACTCGCTATACCAGCTTAGTGGTTTGTTATGGTGAACACAAATGTAGATACGTGCTTACATATGTAATTACACTATATACACACATGTTACATATAATAACAGCAAAAGGAGCATGTTGGGAGGAGCCATTTCGGTGAGGGATATGATGATGTGTGCTGGCCGCTGTGTGACTTGTCATGCTGTGTATGGTGGCCTCTATGCTGTTTGAACACCATACCAGCTTAGTTGTACAATTATGGTGAACAAAAAATGTAGATACTTATATATAAAATGTCTGTATATAGTGTAATAACAGTATAAACAGCATGATGGGAAGAGGAATGTTGGTGAATCAGGTAGCGTCATCAGCCGAATGGTGTACTCACCTAGTTGTACTTGCGGGGGTTGAGCTTTGTCTCTTTGGTCCCGTCTCTCAACCGTCAATCAACTGGTGTGCAGATTCCTGAGCCTACTGGGCTCTGATCATATCTACATTTGAAACTGTGTATGGAGTCACCCTCCATTACATCACTTCCTAGTGCATTCCATTTATTAACTACTGACACTGGAAAAATTCTTTCTAATGTCTCTGTGGCTCATTTGGGTACTAAGTTTCCACTTGTGTCCCCTTGTTTGTGTTCCACCCGTGCTGAAGAGTGTGTCTTCGTCCACCCTGTCAATTTTTCTGAGAATTTTGTAGGTAGTTATCATGTCTCCCCTTACTCTTCTGTTTTCCAGGGACGTGAGGGTCCTTTAGCCTTTCCTCGTAGCTCATTCCTCTCAGTTCTGGGATGAGCCTGGTGGCATACCGCATACTGTGTTGGTTGCCGCTATGCTGTTTCAATGCACCATACCAGCTTAGTGGTTCACTATGGTGAAAAAACGTGCAGATACAGTTCTTATATATTGTGTGTGTGTGTGTGTGTGTGTGTGTACTCAGCTGTACTCACCGAGTTGTGCTTGCAGGAGTTGAGCTCTGGCTCTTTAGTCCCACCTCTTAACTGTCAATCAACTGGTTTACAGATTCGTGAGCCTATTGGGCTCTATCATATCTACACTTGAAACTGTGTATGGAGTCAGCCTCCACCACATCACTGCCTAATGCATTCCTTCTGTTAATTAAATGCTCCGAGATGGAACTAACTACCGTAACTACTCTTGCATGCCACCTTTGCTGTGTGGATGAATACATTGTATGTTATCCAGTTTTCCTGGTTTCTTGTTCTAAATTTCATCTCTTCCGAGTCATTTGGAAGGTGGTCCTGCTTACTCAGGGTGAGGTTTATTCTCCCTTTCTCATGATGGTAGTTGTTTAGGGCCTAACGGCCTTAATGAACAAATCCACAAGAGCCGTGACGAGGATTCGAACCTGCGTCCGGGAGCATCCCGGACGCAGGTTCGAATCCTAATGAATTCGCATCATCCTAACGGCCTTCTTTGCCAACACATGTACAATGTATCTACTGTGAATATCTGAGCATGGGGGTAATTGGTGGACCAACCCGAGGTAATTCCCTCTCATTATGTGGTGAATGTTCTTTGCTCATACTGCGCGTAGGTTGCTCTTGATCATCTGGCCTGAAGCCGAGTTGTTCGGCATTTGATGGTCTCTTTAACTACCTTTCTCCATGGGTAAATACAGGCTGTCTTTCTGTTTTCTCTCTCTTGTGTTGCTGTTCGGAATTGACGGCATCCTGTGTCGAGGCTCCGATGGGAGATAGCATTAGGGAGATACTGATGGGGCCCTCCCTGAAAACATCCAGATTGATTGATTGATTGATGACGATTAAGCCACCCAAAAGGTGGCACGGGCACGAATAGCCCGGAAGTGGTGGCCCTTCTGAGCCATTACCAGTATCAAGAGCTGATACTGGAGATCTGTGGAGGTGCGACTGCACCCTGCATGACAGGAGATGTCTTCCTTGTGAATGTGTTAAGATGAAGATGAAGCCACCCAAAAGGTGCCACGGGCATGAATAGCCTATAAGTGGTGGCCCTTTTGAGCCATCACCAGTACGATACTGGAGATCTATGGAGGTGCGACTGCACCCTGCATGACAGGAGATGTCTCCCGTGGAAAAACATCCAGCATTGAATGTAATAAAGCACCATTTTCTGGTGGGCCCACTCAGTAATTTCACATATCGACCCATTTTCCACCTTTCTAGTGGAGTTGGGCATGTATCTAGGTAGTGATCTCACTAAAGAAACAGATCGTTTGCATCGCTTTTGTCCAGATTACTAATTTCTCCTTGCAGTTGCTTGTTTTAAAGTGTTTTGACTTGCTGGTGGGGCCTTTTGTTTGGTTGTGGGGTAATGTTATATACGTTATATACAGACTCTGCTTTTCCTCAATGACTTGGCCAGATTATGGTCGTAGCCCCTGGTAGGTGCAGACGATGAGTCACAATAACGTGGCTGAAGTATGTTGACCAGACCACACACTAGAAGGCGAAGGGACGACTACGTTTCGGTCCGTCCTGGACCATTCTTGAGAATGGTCCAGGACGGACCGAAATGTCGTCGTCCCTTCACCTTCTAGTGTGTGGTCTGGTCAACTTCCCAGTAGGTATTCATGGGTCAAGAACTCATAGGTATTCATGGGTCATAGTTGTTGTGTTCCCCTAAGTCTTGACCGTTGCCAGCTTGGAACATCAGGATGCCTGGCCAAAAAATAAAAAATAAAACATTTCATTACTGTTTGAATGCTGGAATTTTTTTTGGGGTGAACTATGTGTGTTTACTGTCACATTACAACATTATTAAAAAGAATCATTTTCATTACATTTATATCTAGTGGAAGTGACATTTAGAAATCAATTTTGTGGTTTTGAGCGCATGAGCGTTTTACATTGCAAATCTAAATGGAATGGAAAGATAAGATGATTTGATGGTTATTGCTATATGATGATTTGTTTACCCAGGATGCTGTGGCATTCATCGAGAGGGAGGACTTCGAAGAGAAGCTGATGGAGTATATTGAAACCCATTTTGTCTTTCTGAAGGATGATGATTTTGACGACGATGATGACAGTGATGCTACTAAGGTGTGTACAGTTAAAACATTCATCTTTATTTAATCATTTTAGTGTCTAATTTATGTTTAAGCTTTTAAAATAGAATTTTTAAAATTTTTTGCTCTTTGTTTTTTTTTTTTTATAGTGTTAGAATTGCTTTTACACTTTAGCATTTCAATAATGCTAAAATGTGTCATATTGTGACGGTAAATGTGTTGATGAATCGCCCATCTAATTTTTTTTTATGCCTTTATGAAGCTGTCTCGGTGAGAATGCTCCCAGGGAGCCGGTCGGCCGAGCGGACAGCACGCTGGACTTGTGATCCTGTGGTCCCGGGTTTGATCCTGGATGCCGGCGAGAAACAATGGGCAGAGTTTCTTTCACCCTATGCCCCTGTTACCTAGCAGTAAAATAGGTACCTGGGTGTTAGTCAGCTGTCACGGGCTGCTTCCTGGGGGTGGAGGCCTGGTCGAGGACCGGGCCGCGGGGACATTAAAACCCCCGAAATCATCTCAAGATAACTACTAGGTCACATTAGTGACCTAGTTTTGTTTGGCCAACTGTGGGACCCAAGCCAGGACCTGGCCCCCCTCTCAGAGGTAGAGAGAGAGCAGGTCATAGTCTACCACCACACCAGGATAAGCATCCTCAAAAATCAAGGCAGCATTACAGAAGACTGCAGAACAGGAGTCACAATAACGTGGCTGAAATATGTTGACCAAACCACACAGTAGAAAGTGAAGGGACGATGACGTTTTGGTCCGTCCTGGACCATTCTCAAGTTGATTGTGAGAATGGTTCACAATAGACTTGAGTCTATTGTGAACGTTCTGAGTCCAGGACGGACTGAAACGTCGTTGTCCCTTCACTTTCTAGTGTGTGGTTCGGTCAACACAGACGACTGGTGTCTTCAAAAGAACGAAGCTGTAGGTGTTACCTTGGTTACCTTGAGGTGCTTTCGGGGCTTAGCGTCTCCGCGGCCCGGTTGTCGACCAGGCCTCCTCGTTGCTGGACTGGTCAACCAGGTTGGGAGCTTCTGGCTGTTCTCTAGAGGCAGTGGTTCTGTTCTTTTGGCCTTGGTGGGGAGTTTGTTTGTCTGCAGTCTTCTCGTTCTTTCCTGGTGAAGGAGGTCGGCTGGTAACTCTGTCTTGTTGAGGGGAACTTGACACAAACCAAAGCTCGTTACTGCCTTCTGGTCTAGCCTCGTAATTAATTGTTACTTGTAGCCTCACCCACACACAATTTGGTTCCCCACAGCACATGTTGAAGTGGTACCCCTTACCCAGTCACAGTCTGACAAGATGGTTGCTGACTGTACAACAACTGTGCTGCACACCAACTTGGCAAATTGTAGGAAATGATGATAAATTTTCTCCCTGAATTGAACTAGGCCACTCCGTGCGCTTACAATATGTCATCGGTGGTTCCTTACTACTGGGTACGGCGCACAACCAAGAATCCATTTATTTCTGGAGCCGACTTAAATACAACCTTCATGTGTGTGTGACCTCTGGAGCAACAGTGACGTCCATCTGCCTAGTGGCTTACACTTGGGTTCCTCTCACATACCACATGACCTCGGGTAACCTCTTGATTGGTTGATTTATGCAGCTTTTAGCCAAGTCATCGGACCATTCTTCATCCAGAATAGATGAAGAATGAAGTGGTTATTATCAAATGTGATTTCATTTTTACCACCAATGTTGACCAATCCATGCCTGGACATTCTGGATGAAGACCATTCTTCATCCAGAATGGATGAAGAATGGTCCCTGAGCCCTCGCCTGCCTCAGCTGCCACCAAATTCTTGCTTTGCTGCGATAATGTCTCGAACTGCCACGTTGGAAAAATGGCCAACTAGGCTAACACCTGAATTTGAATATCTTAACTTGTTTCAAAATGTAGGCCTACTGCCTCCTCTCAAATCTAACTAAATTAAACCCGAGACTAGTTTACACAACTGAGTATGACAATGTTGTTGTTTAAGATTCAGTTACTGGGAACAAAAATTGCAAGTAGCACGGGCTATGGTGAGCCCGTAGTGGACTTACCTGGCACAGGAGCGGGGCAAGTAGCACGGGCTATGGTGAGCCCGTAGTGGACTTACCTGGCACAGGAGCGGGGCAAGTAGCACGGGCTATGGTGAGCCCGTAGTGGACTTACCTGGCACAGGAGCGGGGCAAGTAGCACGGGCTATGGCGAGCCCGTAGTGGACTTACCTGGCACAGGAGCGGGGCAAGTAGCACGGGCTATGGTGAGCCCGTAGTGGACTTACCCGGCACAGGAGCGGGGCAAGTAGCACGGGCTATGGCGAGCCCGTAGTGGACTTACCTGGCACAGAAGCGGGGCAAGTAGCACGGGCTATGGTGAGCCCGTAGTGGACTTTCATAGTATGACAATGACAGGCAGAAGATGTGGGTTAAGCAGACGCCATTGTAACGTGTGAATTGTTTGCGAATTTGTTTGGCGGTTTTGAGTGTTCGTTTTCTGTGAACTCCTCCAGTTGTCTGCTAAGCTTTGTTGACTTTCTGGAGGCTTTCCTGGTAATTACCCAAGTGTAGTTACAGGATGAGGTTATCTTGAGATGATTTCGGGGCTTTAGTGTTCCCGCGGCCCGGTCCTCGACCAGGCCTCCACCCCCAGGAAGCAGCCCGTGACAGCTGACTAACACCCAGGTATACCTATTTTACTGCTAGGTTACAGGGACATTCAGGGTGAAAGAAACTTTTGCCCATTTGTTTCAGCCTCGTGCGGGAATCGAACCTGCGCCACAGAATTATGAGTCCTGCGCGCTATCCAGCAGGCTACGAGGCCCCTATGAGAGCTACACTCGTGGTGTCCTGTCTTCCCAGCACTCTTTGTCATATAACGCTTTGAAACTACTGATGGTCTACTGGTGGGGGTGGTTGAATTGTCACTCGCTCCGTGTGTTTCTGTGAGGGGGCAGGTTCTGGCTGTGGTCTCAGGTAGGCTAAACAGAACTTCAGTGGCTGGTTTGATCCATAGCATGGATTATTGGGATCGTCTCAAAGCCCTCCAAATGTACTCACTAGAAAGAAGACGAGAGAGATATCAAATAATATACACCTGGAAGATACTGGAGGGCCAAATACCAAATCTACACAGTAAAATAACAACGTACTGGAGTGAACGACATGGAAGAAAATGCAGAATAGAACCAGTGAAGAGCAGAGGTGCCATAGGTACAATCAGAGAACACTGTATAAACATCAGAGGTCCGCGGTTGTTCAACGTCCTCCCAGCAAGCATAAGAAATATTGCCGACACAACCGTGGACATTTTCAAGAGGAAACTAGATTTATTCCTCCAAGGAGTGCCGGACCAACCAGGCTGTGGTGGGTATGTGGGCCTGCGGGCCGCTCCAAGCAACAGCCTAGTGGACCAAACCCTCACAAGTCAAGCCTGGCCTCGGGCCGGGCTTGGGGAGTAGAAGAACTCCCAGAACCCCATCAACCAGGTATCAACCAGGTATCAACCAGGTATGAAACAATCTCGGCAAAATAGTTTTAGGGAGCCGCCAGAGCTTTACCAGGAAGAGGGGTTTCATTACATTCAATGCTGGGTTTTTATATCAATAATGTAAATATGGTTTTAATACTCTATATAAGTAATTACCAACCTTTCCATGAATGGCAGTATTTTCTAATACTCAAAAGGCCCACATGGGAATCGTGACCAACTGATTAAGAACTGGAGCTCTATATGAATGTAATGGAGTTAACAAAACCCTTGACAAAATTCTGCTATCGTTTTACAAACACTTATTATGCAATGTAAAATTGAGCAATTGGGCCTGTGGTTCGATGCAAGCAACAGCCTGTTTGACAAAGACTTCACAAGTCAAGCCTGGCCTCGGGCTGGGCTTGGGGAGTAGAAGAACTCCAAGAACCCCATCAAGCGGGTATATGTGGGCCTGCGGGCCGCTCCAAGCAACAGCCTGGTAAAGCAAGAAGTTACAAGTCAAGCCTGGCCTTAGGCCGGGCTTGGGGAGTAGAAGAACTCCAAGAACCCCATCAAGCGGGTATATGTGGGCCTGCGGGCCGCTCCAAGCAACAGCCTGGTGGAGCAAGCAGTTACAAGTCAAGCCTGGCCTTAGGCCGGGCTTGGGCAGTAGAAGAACTCCAAGAACCCCATCAAGCAGGTATCAAGCAATGAGGTTATGTATTACAGATCTGTGGTTATTATCAAATGTGATAATAACCACATCATATTATTTCATCTTTGCCACCAATGTTTACCAATCCATGCCTGGTCGAGGACCGGGCCGCAGGAACACTAAGCCCCGTAACCACCTCAAGGTAATGCTTGTACGACATTTTTCCCTGGTCGAGACCGGGCCACAAGGACACTAAACCCCGTAAACACCTCAAGGTAATGCCTGTACAACATTTTCGGCCAATCACAGCAAAGGTTGCAAGACACTTCATTTGAGCTGTGCCTACAGTCCACCTGTACTGTAGGCACAGCTCAAAGGGAGTGTCTTGCAACCCTCACCTTTACTGTGATTGGCCAAGAATGCCTGTACGACATTCTCGGCCAATCACAGCAAAGGTTGCAAGACACTTCATTTGAGCTGTGCCTACAGTCCACCTGTACTGTAGGCACAGCTCAAAGAGAGTGTCTTGCAACCCTCACCTTTACTGTGATTGGCCAAGAATGCCTGTACGACATTCTCGGCCAATCACAGCAAAGGAGAGGGTTGCAAGACACTCCCTTTGAGCTGTGCCTCCAGTATAGGTGGACTGTACATATTGTATTGTAAGGCATATATGCAATACTCATTCACTATTCGTCAATTGTGTTCATAAATGTTTATCAGTTTACACACTGAACATGTTTTTACACATGAAAAGTTTACACAGTTTACACATGAAATATGAACAAATCCACAAGGGCCGTGATGAGGATTCGAACCTACTTCCAAGAGCATCCCAGACGCTGCCTTAATCGACTGAGCTACGACATGGTATAAGAATGGCAACCGGAAAATCATATTGATTTACGAACGGATCCTACAGTTTCTCCAAGACACAAAAAAGATGTAAAGTAAATCAAGATGATTTCCTGGTTGCAATTCTTATACCATGTCGTAGCTCAGTCGATTAAGGCAGCATCTGGGATGCTCTCGGATGCAGGTTCGAATCCTTATCATGGCCCTTGTGGATTTGTTCATTTGATGCATCGTGCTATTGTGATTTGTGTGTGTCACATGAAACATGTTTATGTTGAATAAGTGAAGCAGTAAATATGAAAATCATCCAGGTTGAATATAAGTCTTCTTTTTCCCAAAGCAATTATTCTCTAAGTAATTACCCAAGTGTTGTTAAAGGATGAGAGCTATGAACAAATCCACAAGGGCCGTGACGAGGGTTCGAACCTACGTCCGAGAGGATACCAGACGCGCCTTAGTGCTTGTGGTGTCCCGTCTTCCCAGTACTCTGTCGTACGACGCTTTGAAACTGCTGGCGATTTTGGCCTCCATCACCTTCTCACTTAGCTTGTTCCAACCGTCTACCACTCTGCGAAAATAAATTTTCTTATATTTCTAAGGCAGCCTTGTTTAGTTAGCTTAAATCAGACTTCTTGTTCCTGAAGTTCCAGACTCAAGAATCCCCCCCCCCCTATAAATTTTGTAGATGCCCATTACTATTTTGTATGTAGTGATCATGTCACCTCTTTTTCTTCTATCTTGTAGTTTTAGCATATTTAATGCCGTTAACCTCTCCTCAGTTCCTGGACGCCATTTAGTTGTATGTTTTTTGCACCTTTTCCAGTTTATTGATGTGTGATGTATTTAAAATCTGGTACTCTACAAACGTGGCACATTTCAACTTTAGTGTCGCAAAGGTCGTGAACAATTTCTCTTGTATTTCACCCTTCCATGTATTTAAAAGCAGTTCTGAGATTGGAAAGTGTAGCATAGACTCCAAACACAATGTTCTCTATGTGGTCCTCAGGTGACATTTTTCTATCTAGGAACCACCCCTAAATCTCTTTCTTTATCAGAATTTTGTAAAGCCTTTTCACGTAATTTGTAGGTTGTGTTGTCTATTTTCTCCTAGTCCACACCATTTGGTCACCACTTGGTCCGGGAGACATCTCCCATCACGCAGGGTGTAGTTGCGCCTCCACAGATCTCCAGTATCATCTTTTGATACTGGTAATGGCTCGAAAGGGCCACCACCTACGGGCTATTCATGCCCGTGCCACCTCTTGGGTGGCTTAATCTTCATCAATCAATCAATCCTAGTCCACATTCCATAACATGGCATTTATTCACGTTAAATCCCATTTGCCAAGTGGAGCTCCATACACTTTTGTCCAGGTCTTTAGGAGGGCATGACAATTGTCTAGTTTCTTATCTTGCCTTATCTCTTATCTTGGCATCATCATCAGCAAACATCTTGGCATTATCAGCAAACATCTTGGCATTATCAGCAAACATCTTGGCATCATCAGCAAACATCTTGGCATTATCAGCAAACATCTTGGCATTATCAGCAAACATCTTGGCATCATCAGCAAACATCTTGGCATTATCAGCAAATATCTTGGCATTATCAGCAAACATCTTGGCATCATCGGCAAATATCTTGGCATTATCATTAGCAAACATCTTGACATTATCAGCAAACATCTTGGCATTATCAGCAAACATCTTGGCATCATCGGCAAATATCTTGGCATTATCATTAGCAAACATCTTGGCATTATCATTAGCAAACATCTTGGCATTATCAGCAAACATCTTGGCATCATCATCAGCAAACATCTTGGCATTATCATTAGCAAACATCTTGGCATTATCAGCAAACATCTTGGCATCATCAGCAAACATCTTGGCATCATCAGCAAACATCTTGGCATCATCAGCAAACATCTTGGCATCATCAGCAAACATCTTGGTATTATCAGCAAACATCTTGGCATTATCATCAGCAAACATCTTGGTATTATCAGCAAACATCTTGGCATTATCATTAGCAAACATCTTGGCATTATCATTAGCAAACATCTTGGCATTATCATTAGCAAACATCTTGGCATTATCATTAGCAAACATCTTGGCATCATCAGCAAACATCTTGGCATCATCATTAGCAAACATCTTGGCATTATCATTAGCAAACATCTTGGCATTATCAGCAAACATCTTGGCATCATCGGCAAATATCTTGGCATTATCATTAGCAAACATCTTGGCATTATCAGCAAACATCTTGGCATTATCAGCAAACATCTTGGCATCATCAGCAAACATCTTGGCATTATCATTAGCAAACATCTTGGCATTATCAGCAAACATCTTGGCATTATCAGCAAACATCTTGGCATTATCAGCAAACATCTTGGCATCATCAGCAAACATCTTGGCATTATCAGCAAACATCTTGGCATCATCAGCAAACATCTTGGCATCATCAGCAAACATCTTGGCATCATCAGCAAACATCTTGGCATCATCAGCAAACATCTTGGCATCATCAGCAAACATCTTGGCATTATCATTAGCAAACATCTTGGCATTATCATTAGCAAACATCTTGGCATTATCATTAGCAAACATCTTGGCATTATCATTAGCAAACATCTTGGCATTATCATTAGCAAACATCTTGGCATTATCATTAGCAAACATCTTGGCATTATCATTAGCAAACATCTTGGCATTATCATTAGCAAACATCTTGGCATTATCATTAGCAAACATCTTGGCATTATCATTAGCAAACATCTTGGCATTATCATTAGCAAACATCTTGGCATTATCATTAGCAAACATCTTGGCATTATCATTAGCAAACATCTTGGCATTATCATTAGCAAACATCTTGGCATCATCATTAGCAAACATCTTGGCATTATCAACAAACATCTTGGCATCATCAGCAAACATCTTGGCATCATCAGCAAACATCTTGGCATCATCAGCAAACATCTTGGCATTATCATCAGCAAACATGTTCATATAATTCTGCATTCTTTTTTGGTAGGTCATTTATGTTACCTGGTTGATACCTGGTTGATACCTGGTTGATACCTGGTTGATACCTGGTTGATGGGGTTCTGGGAGTTTGTCTACTCCCCAGAACTGACTTGTGAGAGATAATGAAGATAATGAACATTACCGGTGCAAGAACTGATCGCTGTGGCACTCTACTTGTGTGACATTTCTCTAGTGTGAGAATAGCCCCTCGGGAATACAACCTCTTTTAAAACATCGAGTTTTGTCTCCACGAGTACAACAGCGTCTGGTGTCTTCAGCTGTTTTATATTGTTTAGTTCCCGTAATTTTTTATCGTGTTCCATCTATGTTTCAACGCTTGGGCTGGGCGGTAGAGTGACTCTCGCTTCATGCAGGTCGGCGTTCAATCCCCGACCATCCAAGCTTTTGGGCACCATTCCTTTTCCCCCGTCCCATCCCACATCCTTATCCCGATCCCTTCAAAGTGCTATACAGTATAGTGGTAATGGCTTGGCGCTTTCCCCTGATACTTCCCTCCCTCTCATCTATGTTTGTATATAACACAATCGCCTTGAGAATGGTCCAGGACGGACCGAAACGTCGTCGTTCCTTCACCGTCTAGTGTGTGGTCTGGCCAACATACTTTAGCCACGTTATTGTGACTCGTCGCCTGCATTTGTATATAACAATTTTGGGCATAATGTTCCCTCTCCTCTTGTTCTTCAGTCTTCTCCTTTCTCTAGTGATTTTGTTGGTTTGCCTTTTTGTACCATTTTGCAGGCTTGCCTAATCCTATCACCCTTTAGAAAAAAAGAGAATTGATTTCTTCTTCGTTCCTGCTCTGATTTAGATGTTTTGTTTCAACAAAGTTCAGTCTCGGCTTCTCTCTCTGTCTTCCTTTGAAAGATCTCGGCTTAATGATTATAATTTGCCCCTCCTCATGACTGTAATTTTCTAACATTCCTGAGTACTTGTCAACTCCTGGAAAAATCAACCTTTGAGGATCACCCAAAACTGAGCTAAATAGATGGAAGATCTATTTAGTTCAGTTTAGGGTAATCCTCAAGGGTTGATTTTTTCCCTTTTTCATACTTTTGAGATATATACAAGAGTTGTTACAGTCTTGTACAGCCACTAGTACGCGTAGCGTTTCGGGCAGGTCCCTGGAATACGATCCCCTGCCGCGAAGAATCGTTTTTTCATCCAAGTATACATTTTACTGTTGCGTTAAACAGAGGCTACAGTTAAGGAATTGCGCCCAGTAAATCCTCCCCGGCCAGGATACGAACCCATGACATAGCGCTCGCGGAACGCCAGGCGAGTGTCTTACCACTGCACCACAGAGACTGCTTAGCAATTCTTATTAGCAATTCTCCTGTAGTAACAGACATTCTCTTTGGTTGTAAGACCTCTCACTACCTCAACAATTTGATCTACTACTTTCTCTTCTTCTACGGCTCTTTCTGACCTAGATGTTATCTTAATGTTTCTAGTGTGTGGTTTGGTCAACATATTTCAGCCACGTTATTGTGACTCATTGTCTGCATCTAGATGTTATCTCCATTTTCTTCGCAACGAAAAATGATTAGGGGACTTTGATGAGCTGTGTTTTGCCTCGGCTTCGGGGTTGATGCCAATTCCTTTCTGACTTCTGGTGTAATGTCTGTGCTTTGCTTTTCTGACTGCTGACGTTTCTGGCTTCCTTTACTGCTTCTCTTATTATCTCTCTCTCCCTGGCCACTTGTGCATGGGTGAGTTGCATATCCTTGCACTCGTCCCGGTGTGACTTCCTCCATCTGTACTGACAAAAGCTTTCTCTCTTTTTGTCCTATTAGAATTCCTTGCCTAACTTATTGTATTTACTCATGTTTTTAGATTTGCCTTTACTTCCTATAAAGCTTTTTTCAAAACTTTATTTTCCCTCCTCCAGGGCTTTACTTTTGGCTTCTTAGTGACACTTGTCGTGGCGTAAGTCTATTATTCGCCCTGCGAGAGCTCATACTTTGTTACTCAAGTTTTTATTACTCTTCCCTCAAACTCCTGAATTTTTCCACTTGATATATACAGTACTGAGGTTATTTCGGGACTTAGCGTCCCCGCGGCCCGGTCCTCGACCAGGCCTCCTTTTTGTTACACATCCCCAGGAAGCAGCAGCCCGTAGCAGCTGTCTAACTGCCAGGTACCTATTTATTGCTTGGTGAACAGTGCCATCAGGCTGAAAAAAAACTCTGCCCTCATTTGTTTCCGCCTCCACCGGGGATCAGACCCTGGAACCTTAGGACAACGAATCCAAAGTGCTGTCCACTCAACTGTCAGGCTCCAAACCATGTCAGGTCATGATAGTTGACAAGAATCTCTAATTCTGCCATCTTGTTGAGCAAACTGCTCATACTATCTTGAGGTTATCTTGAGATGATTTCGGGGCTTTTTAGTGTCCCCGCGGCCCGGTCCTCGACCAGGCCTCCACCCCCAGGAAGCAGCCCGTGACAGCTGACTAACACCCAGGTACCTATTTACTGCTAGGTAACAGGGGCATAGGGTGAAAGAAACTCTGCCCATTGTTTCTCGCCGGCGCCTGGGATCGAACCCAGGACCACAGGATCACAAGTCCAGCGTGTTGTCCGCTCGGCCGACCGGCTCCCCCGGTACTAATACTGTACTTATTAAAGCCACCAAAATCCATCTCTGTTATGATCTTCCTTTTGCTGGTGCTCATCTTGGATTTCTTTGCCTGCACTGCACACTGAGTGCAGAGGGGGGGGGGGTGATAGCTGAGTGGACAGCGCTCTGGACTCGTAATCCTAGGGACTGGGTTCGATCCCGGTGATGGCAGAAACAAAATGGGCAGAGTTTTTTTTTAACACTGATACCCCTGTTACCTAGCAGCAACAGGCTACCTTTAAGGCTGGAGGCATCACTCACGGTTATCAACCTGCTTTACAATACTTGGGCATTTGCAATATGATGGAGCTGCTCGGTCGCAGGTGTTGTCTGCAGCATTGTGCGA
Organism: Procambarus clarkii; assembly: GCF_040958095.1. Classification (NCBI taxonomy): domain Eukaryota; kingdom Metazoa; phylum Arthropoda; class Malacostraca; order Decapoda; family Cambaridae; genus Procambarus; species Procambarus clarkii. The sequence goes on from NC_091187.1 coordinate 9,530,547, forward strand.
GCACCGACGCAGGTGTTGCTTGCAGCATTGTGCGAGCACCGATGTATCTGGCATCCATGTGACCAGACTATAGTTCGTGAAACCACAAGGTTTATCAGCTGACATAAATAATGTCCTTAAAAGGTTATGCATTTTTTTTTTTTGGTGCCGCTTAGGCCTCTAGTGTGTGCAGGCGATGAGTTACAATAACGTGGCTGAAGTATGTTGACCAATCCACACACTAGAAATGAAGGGACGACGACGTTTCGGTCCGTCCTGGACCATTCTCAAGTCGATTCTCACAATCGACTCGCTAGAAAATGAAGGGACAACAACGTTTCTGTCCGTCCTGGACCATTCTCAAGTCGATTCTCACAATCGACTCGCTAGAAAATGAAGGGACAATGATGTTTCGGTCCGTCTCGGACCATTCTCAAGTCGATTCTCACAATCGACTCGCTAGAAAATGAAGGGACAACGACGTTTCTGTCCGTCCTGGACCATTTTCAAGTAGATTCTCACAATCGACTCACTAGAAAATGAAGGGACAATGATGTTTCGGTCCGTCCCGGACCATTCTCAAGTCGATTCTCACAATTCATTTGAGAATGGTCCAGGACGGACCGAAGCGTCGTCGTCCCTTCATATTCTAGTGTGTGGATTGGTCAACATACTCTAGTGTGTGTTGTTGATGGACATGATATTAATATCCCAGCACCTGCCCTTTGTAAATATTAATATCCCAGCACCTGCCCTTTGTAAATATTAATATCCCAGCACCTGCCCTTTGTAAATATTAATATTCCAGCACCTGCCCTTTGTAAATATTAATATTCCAGCACCTGCCCTTTGTAACTTTTGTTGTATTGTGCCACATTTTGTTTTCAATTATAACTTCACAAGTTTCCCCAAAATATTGTTGTTGTATAGGAGAAATGTTGATGTGTGTGCGCGCACCAGCAACACTTATAGAGGCTGTTGTTGTTGTGTACGTAACATAACTCGTGTACTAACTAAAAAGTTAACTTCATAACTTTACATAACAACATAACACCGACTTTGCTTTCAGAAGCCCGAGGTCGAGCCGGGAAATGTGTCTTTGGCTACCAACAGCAGCTTAATTGGGGACAAGATAGACACCACCAATGTCATTTTGGGAAATCAGAACACCTTAAATGAGGAATTATAAATAGATTTTCTAGATATATATAGATCGACTTGTTCCATTTTGCAGTGACGTCTGATCTTAAAGGATTTCGTGCATTTAATGTTTTGTAGACGTAAGCATGTTGATGTATGTGATATATCTGACTGAAGACTGGAGTATGCAGTGTTGTTAATGGTTTCTTGTTATTTATCATTCTCGGTAACATTTTAACGATTGTTACATTATTAATAATTTCATAAAGTTGCATTTTCTATTTAGAAAATTTCCTTAAACAAGTTTAATTTTGTGCATTGATTTGTTATGCAAATTGCTGATGACATCAAATTGTCTAAAAATAATACTTTGATAATGATTTAATATCATGTCTAATGCTAATAACAAGAGCAAATACCTTGACCCTGACAGTCTAGGGTAATGAATTGTTGCTACCTAAAGCAGCCCAGCTTCAGGTTATACTATGGTGCTAACCCAATGATCTCAGGTGAACTAAATGATTGTTCAACTACAGTTATTTTTCATGAACTGAAATGCATGATTTGGGTACCTTGTTTATAGTTACTGTATCGGGCCGTAATAAGGTTCGAGGCGAGACCACTTTCAGCGTCTTTTGTGCAATGTTTTGACGGTGTGTGTTGTCAAGTGTTGCTATTTGTCACTTTGTGTAGTGAAAGCGATTTTGATTTGTATTTTTTAGTACCCATTTTTTCTATATAATTATCAATGTGATTTTTAATAAAAACTGATTATCCAGTCATGCATTTCATTTCAACCCATTTCTACTAATCAAAAATATGCTATTTGTGCATAGCCTAAAATGCCCATATAGATTTGTTTTCACTTAAAATAAACATCTATATTTTTCTAACTTTAGTGTTTGGGGGTTAAGGACATTTTTAAGTTTGTACATACTTTATTTGTAGTTTACTTGAATTTACCTGAATTTACTCGAGGGGTCACTAACACTAGTGGTATTGACGAAGACATAAACGTCTCCCTTGTCAAAGGTCCCCCCCATTTGCCTTCATCATCTTTTCCATTTGGATTTTTAAATTTATTAAAGTAAGTAAAATAAATTCGGGAAAGTACATACATAGTTGATTTACAAATATAATGTTGGATTTATAGATAGAGCTAGTACATACAATACCTAAAGCCACTAGTACGCATAGCATTTCGGGCAAAAATTTAACCGTTTTTTGGCATTAACTGAACCCCCCCAGTAGTTCACTTCCTGACTGAAGGGGGGAGATTGCTTTGGTCTGTTGCATTGTGTGCTTCTTAAACTTATGGCCTTATTGTGGCTTGGGTTCTCTGCAGATGTAGTAGATACAGATCCACGATACAAGAGAGGGAGCAGAGCATTGGCTAAGAACTTTAGACCAGTCACTGGAACATTAGAACATTTTCATTTGCAAAGTGGTAGATGGTTGGAACAAGTTAGGTGAGGTGGTGGTGGAGGCCAAAATAGTTGGTAGCTTCAAAGCGTCGTACGACAAAGAGTGCTGGGAAGACGGGACACCACAAGCACACCTCTCATCCTGTAACTACACTTGGGTAATTACCAATCCCCACACTAGAAAATGAAGGGACGACGACGTTTCGGTCCGTCCTGGACCATTCTCAAGTCGATTGTGAGAATCGACTTGAAAATGGTCCAGGACGGACCGAAACGTCGTTGTCCCTTCATTTTTTAGCGAGTCGATTTGTGAGAGTCCCTCATAAAAAAAGTATTTGAGAGAGGGATCAAGAGCCATAGCTTCAGTTTTATGGAGACCAATGACCTCCACAGCCCAGGTCAACATGAATTTAGAGCAGGAAGATCATGCTCTTCACAGCCACTTGGCCACCTTGACAAAATCATTGATGCATTAGAAGAAAAACAGAATGCAGATGTGGAACTGACAGACTTTGCAAAGGCACTTGATAAATTTGACCTAGGAGTGATAGCCCACAAAATTACCTGAATTTACCTGAGGGCCACTAATACTACTGGCCTTTACGTTATGGCGGGTAGGCGGTTCCACGGGTTTACAACCCTATGGGTGAAAAAGCATCTCTTGTTTTAAATACTACATTGTGGATTGTTGAAATTGAACCCATTGCTTCTCGTTTGTGCTAAATCTGAACTTTTGAAGAAATTGCCCGGATCGACATCCTCCGGATCGACATCCTCCGGATCGACATCCTCCGGATCGACATCCTCCGGATCTGGATGTCCGGATCAATAACATTGCTATTCCGCCAAGGTTAGTAGGAATAGCAGGTAAAGTTGGGCGATGGATATTCAATTTACTTTCAAACTGAATGCAAAGAGTAATAGTCAACCAAATAAAATTGAGTCCAAGCGCAGTTAAAAACTCTACCTCAGGGCACAATCATTGCACCACTGCTTTTCCTTATTTTCATATCAGATATGACAAAAATCATCATGAAATTTCTTCTGTGGAAGACATTGAGAAAGTACAAGCTGATGTTAATAAAGTTTTCAATTGGGCGGCAGAAAATAACATGATTTAACAGTGATAAATTCCAGGTACAGTACTTATGTGTGATAAAAATTAAGACCTTAAACAAAATACAGGGTCCAAAACAAAATCAAATCTGCACATAGTATGAAAGCAACGTGTTATGGATTTGGGAATAATGATGTCTGATGACTTGACGTTTAGGGAGCATAAACGAGCAAATGTAACGTCAGCTAGAAAAATTATAGGATGGATTGTGAATTAAATTGTTGCCACCAGAGGTGGCCATTTATTGTGCACCCCATACTCATTCTGTGAGCGGTAGCGCAAAAAGCATTACAGAGGGCACAAAAGGTCTTTATCAGACCTCAACTTAGATTATTGATGAATTATGAGACCCTCCAAATCCAGGGATCTAATTGCATTGCTCATACTATTCAAATCGCTTGTGTTGTCCCACCTTGAGTACTGCTCGATACTCACTTCATCTTTCAGAGTACCAGAGATTGCTGAAATAGAGGGAATAGAGAGAGCATATTCGGACTCAGACATGTATACACTGACGCGATAGAGGGAATAGAGAGAGCATATTCGGACTCACATGTATACACTGTGACGTGATAAAGCACCTAAACTGCTGGGGTCATCTCAAAGCTCTCAAAGTGTACTCTATAGAAAGATGAAAGAGGTATCAAATAATATACTGTATATATGGAGGCCCAGGTCCCAAATACTGGAGGGCCAGGTCCCAAATACTGGAGGGCCAGGTCCCAAATACTGGAGGGCCAGGTCCCAAATACTGGAGGGCCAGGTCCCAAATACTGGAGGGCCAGGTCCCAAATACTGGAAGGCCAGGTCCCAAATACTGGAAGGCCAGGTCCCAAATACTGGAAGGCCAAGTCCCAAATACTGGAAGGCTAGGTCCCAAATACTGAAGGGCTAGTGACCTTAAACTACCAGTACTAAAATACCTTAATACTTTAAAATACCAGTACTGGAGGGCCAGGTCCCAAGTTTATACAGTAAAATAACAACAAACTAGAGTGAATGACATGAGAGGAAATGCAGAATAGAGCCAGTGAAGAGTAGAGGTGCCATAGGCACAATCGGAGAACACTTACGAGTATAGGGTCCCAGTAGTACTGTCGGGATCGTTCTCGACGCACAATCGAGATTTCTGGGTTTGAATCCCGAGCAGGATAGAAATAGTCGGGCACGTTTCCTTTCACTTAATGCTTCTGTTCACTGAGCAGTAAGTTTTTTTTATTTATATATACAAGAGTTCTTACATTCTTGTATGGCCACTAGTATGCGTAGTGTTTCGGGCAAGTCCTTAATCCTACGGTCCCTGGAATACGACTCCCTTGAAGAATCGTTTTAACAACCAAGTACCCATTTTACTATTGAGTTAAACAGAGGCTACAGTTAAGGATTTGCACCCAGTAAATCCTCCCCGGCCAGGATACGAACCCAGGACAAAGTGCTCGCGGAACGCCAGGCGAGCATTTTACCACTAAGCCACAGAGACTTAGGAACTCAGGAGTCGGCTTGTTGTTGGGTTGCATCCTGGGTGGGGTCAGTAATTCAACCTTGAGGGAGTGGGAGGACCTCGATATAAGCCTAACATGTATAAATACATACTGGCTTCCTGTCCCCTGACACAATGAATTATAGTTATTATTTTATCAGAGGCCCACGATTCTTCAATATCCTCCCAGCAAGTAAAAGAAATATTGCTTGAGCAAAAGTAGACATCTTCAAGAAAAAACTGGATACTCTTCTGCAAGAAGTGCTGGACTAACCAGGCTGCATTAGATATGTGGGCCTGTGGGCTGCTGCAAGCAACAGCCTGTTGGACCAAGCTCTCAAAAGTCAAGTCCAGCACTGGGCTAGGCCTGGGGACTAGAAAAACTCTTAGAACCTCATCCAGGTACAATCCAGATAAGAACAAATCCACAAGGGCCGAGGCGAGGATTCGAACCTAGGGCCAGGAGCATCTCAGACACTGCCTTCATCGACTGAACTACAGCAGGGTTAAAAGAGTTGAAACCGAAGTTCTACTGAACTTACTGGATCCCGTATCTTCAATGAGGCACAAACCAGGATTTTACACAACTCCCCCCCTGCACCCGAGTTATGTCAATAGGCCGTTCTCCCTCTTCGCCCTTACATCATTACACACAGAGATCACACTAACGTGATGCAGGTTCCCGGACGCAGGTTCGAATCCTCGTCACGGCCCTTGTGGATTTGTACATTTGATGCATCACGTTAGTGTGATCTCTGTGTGTAATCCAGATAAGGTTCTTGTGTGGGATGTGTCAAACATTCTTACAGATGGGTTATCTCATTTCCATTCCATTTCCACGAAGTGAACCATGGACAAGATGTCCTTCTATTGGCTCTGAGAGACATTCAGAAGCCCCAAGATGGACCTCTTTGTACTGGTGTGGAAACAGTGCCTTCTCTTGTACATGGCTCCATTCTCTGCTCACAAGGCACTCGCAGTGGATGCCTTTTGACTGAACTGGTCGAAGTGGAGGTGCATTTACCTTTTCCCCCCTAGTTCTGTTGTTGCCTCGAGTGATGGCCAGTGGAGTTGTACTCGGGGAGGGTGATCCTTCTGACGCCTTAGTGGGCCAGCCCAGCACTGGTTTCCTGCACTGCTGATGTGCTGTCTGAATCCGGGTATTTTTCCACAGCATCTTCTCTTCCGGCGGATTGGACCGGTGGTGTACTTCACTTGTTCAAACGCCTCCTCTGCTCCAAGTTCAGTATTTTGAATTTTTGATGCATGTCTATCGCAGTTTGTATAGTGAGCGGGTGGCTGGTTTGTTGATGTCCCACCTGTAGCTTTCCTTGCAGGGACAGTATGAGGTTGCATGGCACTCGTTCCACCTCTACTTATCTCCTCGTCGTCTTTCTTCAGTCTCGGTTGGGTTTGTCCTGTCCTTGGTGTGATTGTTTCTCTATCGGCATCTCGTGCCGAATACTGTTACCTCTTATCATTTGGAGTTAGAGGATCACCTGTTGCATATGTTTGGTGTTGACACCTCTACAGCACTATTTTACAAGCGGTCTTGTTCCTTTTGTCAACTATGGCTTGCTAATGCTCTTCCTGAGCCGTAATAGTCTTTTGATTGGGTTTTGGTTTTTCTTTCCTCCCCTCAGTTTACAGTTCCCCTTGACTAACGATACTTTTCTTAAGGCTGTTGTCTTTTTTTTTTTTTTTTGAGATATATACAAGAGTTGTTACATTCTTGTACAGCCACTAGTACGCGTAGCGTTTCGGGCAGGTCCCTGGAATACGATCCCCGCCGCGAAGAATCGTTGTTACAACCAAGTACCCATTTTACTGTTGAGTTAAACAGAGGCTACAGTTAAGGATTGGCGCCCAGTAAATCCTCCCCGGCCAGGATTCGAACCCAGGACAAAGCGCTCGCGGAACGCCAGGCGAGTGTCTTACCGCTGCACCACGGAGACTGGTGCTGGAGATTGTTAGCTCTTGACTCTAGCTGTAAGGTTGGGGACCTTCAGGTCTCCAGGGATAAGGTTGGGGACCTTCAGGTCTCCAGGGGTAAGGTTGGGGACCTTCAGGTCTCCAGGGATAAGGTTGGGGACCTTCAGGCCTCCAGGAGTAAGGTTGGGGACCTTCAGGTCTCCAGTAGTAAGGTTGGGGACCTTCAGGCCTCCAGGGGTAAGGTTGGGGACCTTCAGGTCTCCAGGAGTAAGGTTGGGGACCTTCAGGTCTCCAGGAGTAAGGTTGGGGACCTTCAGGTCTCCAGGAGTAAGGTTGGGGACCTTCAGGTCTCCAGGGGTAAGGTTGGGGACCTTCAGGTCTCCAGGGGTAAGGTTGGGGACCTTCAGATCTCCAGGAGTAAGGTTGGGGACCTTCTGGTCTCCAGGAGTAAGGTTGGGGACCTTCAGGCCTCCAGGGGTAAAGTTGGGGACCTTCAGGCCTCCAGGGGTAAGGTTAGGGACCTTCAGGTCTCCAGGGGTAAGGTTGGGGACCTTCAGGTCTCCAGGGGTAAGGTTGGGGACCTTCAGGTCTCCAGGAGTAAGGTTGGGGACCTTCAGGCCTCCAGGGGTAAGGTTAGGGACCTTCAGGTCTCCAGGGGTAAGGTTGGGGACCTTCAGGCCTCCAGGGGTAAGGTTGGGGACCTTCAGGTCTCCAGGAGTAAGGTTGGGGACCTTCTGGTCTCCAGGAGTAAGGTTGGGGACCTTCAGGCCTCCAGGAGTAAGGTTAGGGACCTTCAGGGCTCCAGGGGTAAGGTTGGGGACCTTCAGGTCTCCAGGGGTAAGGTTGGGGACCTCCAGGGGTAAGGTTGGGGACCTTCAGGTCTCCAGGGGTAAGGTTGGGGACCTTCAGGCCTCCAGGGGTAAGGTTAGGGACCTTCAGGCCTCCAGGGGTAAGGTTGGGGACCTCCAGGGGTAAGGTTGGGGACCTTCAGGTCTCCAGGGGTAAGGTTGGGGACCTTCAGGCCTCCAGGGGTAAGGTTGGGGACCTTCAGGTCTCCAGGGGTAAGGTTGGGGACCTCCAGGGGTAAGGTTGGGGACCTTCAGGTCTCCAGGGGTAAGGTTGGGGACCTTCAGGCCTCCAGGGGTAAGGTTGGGGACCTTCAGGTCTCCAGGGGTAAGGTTGGGGACCTTCAGGTCTCCAGGGGTAAGGTTGGGGACCTTCAGGTCTCCAGGGGTAAGGTTGGGGACCTTCAGGGGTAAGGTTGGGGACCTTCAGGGGTAAGGTTGGGGACCTTCAGGTCTCCAGGGGTAAGGTTGGGGACCTTCAGGTCTCCAGGGGTAAGGTTGGGGACCTTCAGGTCTCCAGGAGTAAGGTTGGGGACCTTCAGGCCTCCAGGGGTAAGGTTAGGGACCTTCAGGCCTCCAGGGGTAAGGTTGGGGACCTTCAGGTCTCCAGGGGTAAGGTTGGGGACCTTCAGGTCTCCAGGGGTAAGGTTGGGGACCTTCAGGGCTCCAAGGGTAAGGTTGGGGACCTTCAGGTCTCCAGGGGTAAGGTTGGGGACCTCCAGGGGTAAGGTTGGGGACCTTCAGGTCTCCAGGGGTAAGGTTGGGGACCTTCAGGGCTCCAGGGGTAAGGTTGGGGACCTTCAGGTCTCCAGGGGTAAGGTTGGGGACCTCCAGGGGTAAGGTTGGGGACCTTCAGGTCTCCAGGGGTAAGGTTGGGGACCTTCAGGCCTCCAGGAGTAAGGTTGGGGACCTTCAGGTCTCCAGGAGTAAGGTTAGGGACCTTCAGGTCTCCAGGAGTAAGGTTAGGGACCTTCAGGTCTCCAGGGGTAAGGTTGGGGACCTTCAGGTCTCCAGGAGTAAGGTTGGGGACCTTCAGGTCTCCAGGAGTAAGGTTGGGGACCTTCAGGCCTCCAGGAGTAAGGTTGGGGACCTTCAGGTCTCCAGGAGTAAGGTTAGGGACCTTCAGGTCTCCAGGGGTAAGGTTGGGGACCTTCAGGTCTCCAGGGGTAAGGTTAGGGACCTTCAGGCCTCCAGGAGTAAGGTTGGGGACCTTCAGGCCTCCAGGGGTAAGGTTAGGGACCTTCAGGCCTCCAGGAGTAAGGTTGGGGACCTTCAGGTCTCCAGGGGTAAGGTTAGGGACCTTCAGGCCTCCAGGAGTAAGGTTGGGGACCTTCAGGTCTCCAGGGGTAAGGTTAGGGACCTTCAGGCCTCCAGGAGTAAGGTTGGGGACCTTCAGGTCTCCAGGGGTAAGGTTAGGGACCTTCAGGCCTCCAGGAGTAAGGTTGGGGACCTTCAGGTCTCCAGGGGTAAGGTTGGGGACCTTCAGGGCTCCAGGAGTAAGGTTGGGGACCTTCAGGTCTCCAGGAGTAAGGTTGGGGACCTTCAGGGCTCCAGGAGTAAGGTTGGGGACCTTCAGGTCTCCAGGGGTAAGGTTAGGGACCTTCAGGCCTCCAGGAGTAAGGTTGGGGACCTTCAGGTCTCCAGGGGTAAGGTTAGGGACCTTCAGGCCTCCAGGAGTAAGGTTGGGGACCTTCAGGTCTCCAGGGGTAAGGTTGGGGACCTTCAGGGCTCCAGGAGTAAGGTTGGGGACCTTCAGGTCTCCAGGAGTAAGGTTGGGGACCTTCAGGGCTCCAGGAGTAAGGTTGGGGACCTTCAGGCCTCCAGGAGTAAGGGTTCTCTTTTATTTATTTGAACCCTTCTGGTGGGAGTCCTTTGGGGGTTTGGCCCGTGGGTACTCCTTCCTTGAGGTGCTTCCGGGGCTTAGCGTCCCCGCGGCCCGGTCGTCGACCAGGTCTTCTCCTCCTATTCGCTTAATTGTGCTTGCGGGGGTTGAGCTTTGTCTCTCTGGTCCCGCCTCTCACCTGTCAATCAACTGGTAATCTGTCAATCAAACTGGGTGCATCATTTGTTGTGTCTATTGGCAGATTTTCACCATTACCTGCATGCCATTGGTACTGTCTCGGCAGAAACCTTATTAACAAAGGAACAAATCCACAAGGGCCGTGAGGAGGATTCGAACCTGCGTCCGGGAGCATCCCAGACACTACCTTAATCGACTGAGCTATGACAGGGTTTGTGTCAGAAACCTTATTGGTTGATTGGTTCCCGGTTCCAAGGCTTGCATTTCTAAGGTAGTGCACAGTTGACCAGACCACACACTAGAATTTGAAGGGACGACGACGTTTCGGTCCGTCCTGGACCATTCTCAAGTCGATTGTCTCAACAATCGACTTGAGAATGGTCCAGGACGGACCGAAACGTCGTCGTCCCTTCAAATTCTAGTGTGTGGTCTGGTCAACATACTTCAGCCACGTTATTGTGACTCATAGTCCACAGTGTTAGTGAGGATAGCCATCCTGTGGTCTAGCCTCAGGTCTATGATGTTTTCAAACATGTGACTTCTGCTGCCATCTTCTCTAACATGACCTGGGCTGGTATTTGAGTTTGGGGTTCTGGCGGCCAGGTATTGTTAGTGTTTCTGGACCCAGTTGGCCTCGTAGCCTGGTGGATAGCGCGCAGGACTCGTGATTCTGCGGCGCGGGTTCGATTCCCGCACGAGGCAGAAACAAATGGGCAAAGTTTCTTTCACCCTGAATGCCCCTGTTACCTAGCAGTAAATAGGTACCTGGGAGTTAGTCAGCTGTCACGGGCTGCTTCCTGGGGGTGGAGGCCTGGTCGAGGACCGGGCCGCGGGGACACTAAAGCCCCGAAATCATCTCAAGATAACCTCAAGTTGGTCGTGTCTTCTTCTTGAGAGGTTATCTTGAGATGATTTCGTGGCTTTAGTGTCCCCGCGGCCCGGTCCTCGACCAGGCCTCCACCCCCAGGAAGCAGCCCGTGACAGCTGACTAACTCCCAGGTACCTATTTACTGCTAGGTAACAGGGGCATTCAGGGTGAAAGAAACTTTGCCCATTTGTTTCTGCCTCGTGCGGGAAACGAACCCGCGCCACAGAATTACGAGTCCTGCGCGCTATCCACCAGGCTACGAGGTCTTGCTTTGGGCTGTCTCCTCTAGGCTGCATTTTCTTCTTCATCCTAGTATCTGCCACCTCTCCTCCTTCCTGGTTGGTCCCATTTTTGTTCTCTGTAATTACCGAAGTATAGTTACAAGATGAGAGCTACGCTCGTGGTGTCCCGTCTTCCCAGGACTCTGTCATATATCACTTTGAAACTACTGACGGTCTTGGCCTCCACCACCTTCTCCCCTAACTTGTTCCAACCATCTATCACTCTGTTTACAAAAGTGAATTTTCTTATATTTCTCCGGCAGCTTTGTTTCGTTAGTTTAAATCTATGACCTCTTGTTCTTGAAGTTCTGGGTCTCAGGAATTCTTCCCTATAAATTTTATCAATTTCTGTTACTATTTTGTATGTAGTGATCATATCACCTCTTTTTCTTCTATCTTCTAGTTTTTGCATATTTAATGCCTCTTACCTTTCCTCATAGCTCTTGCCCTTCAGTTCTGGAAGCCACTTAGTGGCTTGTCTTTGCATCTTTTCCAGTTTGTTGATGTGCTTCTTAAGATATGGGCACCACACAACAGCTGCATATTCCAGCTTTGGTCTAACAAAAGCCATGAACAATTTCTTTTGTATTTCGCCATCCATGTATTTAAATGCAATTCTGAGGTTACAAAGTGTAGCATAGGCTTCTCGCACAATGTTCTTAATGTGGTCCTCAGGAGACAGTTTTCTGTCTAGAACCATCCCTACTAGATCTCTTTCTTTATCAGAATTCTTTAAATATTTCTCACATAATATATAGGTTGTGTGGGGGTCTATGTTCTCCTATTCCACATTCCATAACATGGCATTTATTAACATTAAATTCCATTTGCCAAGTGGTGCTCCACATACTTATTTTGTCCAGGTCTTCTTGAAGGGCATGACAATCATCTAAATTTCTAATCTTCCATATTATCTTAGCATTATCAGCAAACATGTTCATATAATTCTGTATTCCATCTTGTAGATCGTTAAATAGACAATGAACATTACCGGTGCAAGAACTGAACCCTGTGGTACTCCACTTGTGACATTTCTCCAGTCTGATACATTGCCTCTGATTACTGTTCTCATTTTTCAAAACTCTGCCCATTTGTTTCCGCCTCCACTGGGGGATTGAACCTTGAACCTCAGGACTATGAATCCAAAGTGCTGTCCGCTCAGCTGCCAGGCCCCTCAGTGGTTAGCTTCAGGAGCTAACTACAGAAACCCAGCGTTGAATGTAATGAAACGCCTCTTTCTGAAGGAGCTTTGGTGGCTCCCTGATTTCTCCCGCTCCGTCTAAGTTTGTTGATTTGTCGTGGGTTTTTCTGCTCCAGAACTGAAATGGGAGTCAACCGAGTGCTTGGGTTGTGCCGGCTAGTTGCAGTAATTAGTACCCATTGGGCACCATTGGTTGAAAGCGACTGATGTTACATACTGTTTACTAACATCAGCTGCTTTCAACCACTCCTGCTCATAGGGTACTAAATAGTTTTTCTAGTTTGGGTGAATCCCTTGTTCTGTGTGAATCATTTGTGGAGTTTTTAGTGGTTTTAAGACTTCAATTTCCGTAAAGTTGCACTTACTTTTTGGATTCTTTTTCCGATAGGATGGTGGATTGTCACCTATTCTCTGGTCCTCTGTGGAGGAGGGGAAGAGGGCCAGGTTCACGAAGCAGTTACGCAAGCACTTACGAACCTGTACATCTTTCCTCAATCTTTGGCGGCTTTGTTTACAATTATTTAACAGTTAATGAGTTCCAAAGCACCAGGAGGCTGTTTATAACAATAACAACAGTTGATTGGGAAGTTTTCATGCTTGTAAACTATTAATAAATGTAACCAAAGCCGTCAAAGATTGAGGAAAGATGTACACGTTCGTAAGTACTGTACTTGCGTAACTGCTTCGTGAATCTGGCCCCTGGGTTCTGTAGAGAGCATGTGTGACATATGTGACCTATTAGTATGGAGCAATCTTAGCATGATAGCTTCAGGGAGCCACTGGGACTCCTCTAAAAAGAAGCGTATCATTAAATTAATTGTCTTTTTTATCAGAAACTACACGAAAGCTATTCAAGAATATTCTTCATATACCCTTTGATTTTACTGACAGTGCCTGGGACTGCATCTTTCTGCCTCACATTCTTTCAGTATTCGTCAGGCTTACCAAACACCAAAGAAGCTAAAGGACTGTTGCAGCGGGTACCAGAAACTGCTCGAGCCGCACGCAAACGCGTTGTAGCTCAGTTCAAGACAATGTCTCAGATGGGGATTCATCTCCTAATGTCGGAACGTGAACTGCATGGCCGAGGGAGGATGGTTGCAGATGGTTTTGCAACACCTTTGCAATGCCTGGTGTTAACTGAACTAACAAAGGTAAGAATACTTCAGTATTTGCATACTGTATTTATATTTGATTCAGTTAAAATTGACTGTAGCTCTCCAGATGCAATGAATTATGCATTTGTAATACAATCCAGCTCTTAAGTCCTCACACAAGATAGTGTTATAATGCACTACAGTATTTCAGTTGTTTATTGAAGAAAAATGCCTCAATAATAACTGAAATAAAGAGAAAATATTTTAGTGAACCACCAAAACATTTTCTCTTCATATCAGCCATTACTGAGGCATTTGTCTTCAATAAACAACAGTACTTAAATACTGTAGTGCACTATAAATCACACAAAAAGTTATTTAGTAAAAGGTAAAAGTAAAAGCTTACTATCTCCTCCTTTAATACAGCTCATTAAGCCCTTCAAACATGTGTAATTATATAATATAATTACACATGTCTGTAATATAATTAATATTATATCATTATTATAAGTGTAATATGACTCGACCCCTAATATTAACTTTGCACATGTCAGAAGGGCTGCACAAGGTGTATTAAGTGTGGCTAGTGATGTGAGGTTTGGGGAAATATAATTGACCAATAAGAAAGACTTTATGATGGTGTGGATGTCTGGAGGGGGGAATAGCTGATGGTAGGGTTGTAAGGAAGATATATATATATATATATATATATATATATATATATATATATATATATATATATATATATATATATATATATATATATATATATATATATATATATATATATATATATATATATATATATATATATATATATATGAATGAAAACTCACACCCCAGAAGTGACTCGAACCCATACTCCCAGAAGCAACGCAACTGGTAACTACAGGGCGCCTTAATCCGCTTGACCATCACGGCCGTCAAAAGGAAGTGATAGCCGAGGCTATTTGAGCCACTTCCCCGACAGCAACTCGGATGGTAATCTTGGGCATAGCATTTCACCAAATCACCTCATTCTTTGGGGCACACGTGAGGAACACAAATGCGAACAAGCCTGAATGGTCCCCAGGACCATTCAGGCTTGTTCGCATTTGTGTTCCTCACGTGTGCCCCAAAGAATGAGGTGATTTGGTGAAATGCTATGCCCAAGATTACCATCCGAGTTGCTGTCGGGGAAGTGGCTCAAATAGCCTCGGCTATCACTTCCTTTTGACGGCCGTGATGGTCAAGCGGATTAAGGCGCCCTGTAGTTACCAGTTGCGTTGCTTCTGGGAGTATGGGTTCGAGTCACTTCTGGGGTGTGAGTTTTCATTCGCATATAGTCCTGGGGACCATTCAGGCTTGTTCGCATATATATATATATAAATAAATAAGCAAAGTATTGGAGATGGTGATAGCTAGATAACCATCTTCACTAAAAAGAAAAGTTTTAAGAATTGGTACAGGATAAGTCTCCCAATAGCGAAGGTAGATCAAGTTTTAGATAAGGCATCCTGAGGGCTTTGCTACTGTGGCCCACCTTTCTGGAGGCTGATCCACTCACCAGTTCTTTGGCTGATCCATTCACCAGTTCTTCGGCTGATCCACTCACCAGTTCTTCGGCTGATCCATTCACCAGTTCTTCGGCTGATCCATTCACCAGTTCTTCGGCTGATCCATTCACCAGTTCTTCGGCTGATCCACTCACCAGTTCTTCGGCTGATGTGTTTGTGGCATGGTCGTGTGGCTCCAGCTCCTGGGAAAACAAGGCATCAGAAACTAACATTCATTAGCATTGAGATTAATGAGTGTCAAGTTTTGAGTTTACATAACTAGTGTATTGTTGTCTTGACCGCAGTTGGCAGCAGTGGAGGGAGACGGTTACAAGCAGAGTACGTCGCCACATACACAAGCGGAGAATTTTCAAGGCGTCACATTGGGACGAGCAGGCATGGTACGTATATTACTATTTAAGTTGATAAATTTTACATGTGATTGTTTGCACTGAATGTTAAAAGTTAATTAACATAGTGGTAAATATATGTAATGGTTTATTATTATTATTATATGACCCAACAGAAGACTTATTATGTATGTTACATACAACAGAGTTCTGCATTGCTAAATATGTGCAAATTATACTTGACTAGCCTAAACTTAAGCAAAAATGGCAAAACATTTTATAGTATCAGTGGCACCTCGATTAACGAGCGGCTCTATCTACGAGCATTTTGAGTAACGAGTGAGCCACTCACAGAACATTTGTCTCTACTAACGAGCTTTTCCTCGATTAACGAGCGTTTTCGCTGGTTCTCGCACATCTTTTACGACAGTTTTGTCGTTGTTTCCCAAGACGAGTTTTCCACATGACGAGCTCAGTGTTGGAACGGATTAAACTCGTTTATCAAGGTGCCACTTGATTAACGTACATAGTGTACATTTAGTGTACATAAAATATAAATATGTTTAATATCAAATATAAATAACGCTTTGGACATTGACATAATTGATCTTTTACAACAGATGGTCCATGCTAAATTGATTGCTAAAGAAGCTTTGGAATTGATTCTTGACGTAACAGACCGCTGTCGCGATTACCTGGAACGATACTTCAATCTCAAAGAGCCATTATATTTTGCTTTTACACATTTAGTATGTCGCACAGCTAAACCAGGTAAGGTATTTTTTTATTGGTTTCTGCTCAATAAATTATTTTAGGTTTTTGTATGGATCCCACAAGACTTATGGAAACCATACAAAACCCTGTTCATGAATTGTGTCAGTTAAAAAGATAGTTTGTGAATCAATAATTGATGCATTTGTTGCTGCAAAGTATTCATTGTTCAAATTAGTATTAAGCATGTTATTGTTTGGTCAGAGATGTCAGAAAACAGGTCATTATCTGACCTCAGCCATGAAGTCCATGTTGACAACTGCCTATTACAAGATTCTGGAGAGTGCCTCAGAGTTCCACCAGCCTACACATACAGGGATTACAGGTAAGAACTCATCTGCATTTTGGCAAAACCTTGATAAATATCATTTTAAAATATTGTTGTATGGTCATATATAACTGGAAACTAGTTGTGCATTTCTGGGAGGGACTCCTCATTGGCTCACCAAGCTAAACTCTGATGCTACCAAGCCTTAGCCCAACACGTCAGGTCTCTGAGACCCATCTGTCACCTATCTATCTTGAGGTTATCTTGAGATGATTTCGGGGATTAGTGTCCCTGCGGCCCGGTCCTCGACCAGGCCTCCTTTTTTGTTACACATTCCCAGAAAGCAGCAGCCCGTAGCATTTGTCTATCTCCCAGGTACCTATTTACTGCAAGGTGAACAGGATCATCAGGGTTAAAGAAACTGCCCATTTGTTTATGCCTCCGCCGGGAATCGAACCCGGTACCTCAGAACTATGAATTCGGAGCGCTGTCCACTCAGTTGTCAGGGCCGTTACCACAAGCCATTACCAGAATCTGGATCACACTTTATAAGGCAAAGAAAACCCAAGATCAGAGATTAACTATAACATTAGAAAAACCTATCAAAGAGCATAGTTGCAAGAGCTACTGCTTGAAAGAAATTAAGCATCCATAGGAATGCAAAGCCCGAATGTAAGACCAATGGTGACAAATTACCAATGTAGGACTGGAAACAGGAGATACTTTTTCACTCGCAGGGTTATAAACAAATGGAACCGCCTACCTGCCGAAGCTGTAAATGCCAAAACTGTGTAAAGTTTTAAAATATACCTTTTGAGATATATACAAGAGTTGTTACATTCTTGTAGAGCCACTAGTACGCGTAGCGTTTCGGGCAGGTCCCTGGAATACGATCCCCGCCGCGAAGAATCGTTGTTACAACCAAGTACACATTTTACTGTTGCGTTAAACAGAGGCTACAGTTAAGGATTTGCGCCCAGTAAATCCTCCCCGGCCAGGATACGAACCCATGACATAGCGCTCGCGGAACGCCAGGCGAGTGTCTTACCACTGCACCACGGAGACTGGTTAATATTACCTAGAAAAGCTCATCAAGGCATGATCTTTTGCCGTGATGGGGAGGACATTCGACAAGTCACCAGCTTCCTGTCCTCATTTAGGCCACTAGGGTTAATGGCCCTCAGGTATATTAGGTAAATGCCTCTCTGTAGCCAAGCTCTCATATCTCAACTTCTTCAAAGACTGGTTAAGAGGAGCCGGTCGGCCGAGCGGAGAGCACGCTGGACTTGTGATCCTGTGGTCCTGGGTTCGATCCCAGGCGCCGGTGAGAAACAATGGGCAGAGTTTCTTTTACCCTATGCCCCTGTTACCTAGCAGTAAAATAGGTACCTGGGTGTTAGCTGTCACGGGCTGCTTCCTGGGGATGGAGGCCTGGTCGAGGACCGGGCCGCGGGGACACTAAAGCCCCGAAATCATCTCAAGATAACCTCAAGATAACCTCACATTTGGCTGCCTCCAATGATCTTCAGTTTTTTCTCTTCTGCTCATAGTTTGGTGTAGTCAGGACAAATTTAAGGTATGTGGGGGCCAAGACCACTTGTCTGACTTTTATGATCCTTGTCCAGTAGACAATAGAGCTTGCTTTAGGGTATTATGAAGTTGCTAATGATTAGAAAGATGCCCTTGATGTCTGTTCTAAGCTGCATTTTTACGTCTCAAATACAAATTCTTCATTCAGGAAAAGTACATACATAGTTGATATACAAACATAATGTGTGATTTATAGATAGAGCTAGTACATACAATACCTAAAACCACTAATACACATAGCATTTCTAATACGCATAGCGTTTCGGTCTGTGTGTGTTAACGAGAATTCAGTCATTGTACATGTTCCGTGTGAGAATTTAGTAGTCTACAAAGAAAGTAAGTGATAAATGGAAGATAAATAATAAATCATTGAGTTGAGGGACAGGAAGCCAGAGTGTATGCATACACGTTATGCTTGTATCGAGTTCCCCCCCCCCCTCCAAGGTTGAATTACTGACCCTACCCAAGAAAGCTGACTAGCTCATGAGTATCTACTCACTGCTAGGTGAGCAGAGGCACTAGATGAAAGGAAATGTGCCCAACTGTTTCTGTCCCGTCTGGGATTCGAACCCCGGAATTCTCGATTGTGCGTCGAGAAGGAACTTAGAGAACCTTTTCCTTCCTAGAGAAGGAAAAGAAGGAATATAACGCTTTGAAATTACTGACGGTCTTGGCCTCCACCACCTTCTCCCCTAGCTTGTTCCAACCGTCTACCACTCTGTTTGCGAAAGTGAATTTTCTTATATTTCTTCGACATCTGTGTTTAGCTAGTTTAAATCTATGACCTCTTGTTCTTAAAGTTCCAGGTCTCAGGAAATCTTCCCTATCAATTTTATCAATTCCTGTTGCTATTTTGTATGTAGTGATCATATCACCTCTTTTTCTTCTGTCTTCTAGTTTTGGCATATTTAATGCCTCTAACCTCTCCTCGTAGCTCTTGCCCTTCAGTTCTGGGAGCCACTCAGTAGCATGTCTTTGCACCATTTCCAGTTTGTTGATGTGCTTCTTAAGATATGGGCACCACACAACCGCTGCATATTCTAGCTTTGGCCTAACAAAAGTCATGAACAATTTCTTTAGTATATCGCCATCCATGTATTTAAAAGCAATTCTGAAGTTAGAAAGCGTGGCATAGGCTCCTCGCACAATATTCTTTATGTGGTCCTCAGGTGATAGTTTTCTATCTAGAACCACCCCTAGATCTCTTTCTTTATCAGAATTCTTTAATGATTTCTCACATAATATATAAGTTGTGTGGGGTCTATGTTCTCCTATTCCACATTGTGTGTGTGTGTTTTTAAGTTTTTTTTTTTTTTTGAGATATATACAAGAGTTGTTACATTCTTGTACAGCCACTAGTACGCATAGCGTTTCGGGCAAGTCCTTAATCCTATGGTCCCTGGAATACGATCCCCTGCCGCGAAGAATCGTTTTTTCATCCAAGTACACATTTTACTGTTGCGTTAAACAGAGGCTACAGTTAAGGAATTGCGCCCAGTAAATCCTCCCCGGCCAGGATACGAACCCATGACATAGCGCTCGCTAAGTTATAGGGTTTGATCTGCTACTTAATTCCAGATTGGATCCAGTTGCTTTTAATCCCAGCTATTCACATTCCTTCACTTTACAGTCACTAGTGGCCACAAGATATCTCTATAGATATCGATATCTCTATATATAATAAGAAAATTGCAATTTGACACTTATCACAGTATTTCTTAATATTTAAACTTTGTATCATTTTGAGCATTTTTGCCTCTTTTGTCGCTCACAAAAGCAAACCGCATATGCTGCATGCATCATCAAAATTAACATCATAATATTTAATCAAAACATTTTGTGCATCGCTGTTTAGCAGCATCAAATAAGTGCTTAGCATCAAGGGAACCGGTCGGCCGAGTGGACAGCACGCTGGACTTGTGATCCTGTGGTCCTGGGTTCGATCCCAGGCGCCGGCGAGAAACAATGGGCAGAGTTTCTTTCACCCTATGCCCCTGTTACCTAGCAGTAAAATAGGTACCTGGGTGTTAGTCAGCTGTCACAGGCTGCTTCCTAGGGGTGGAGGCCTGGTCGAGGATCGGGCCGCAGGGTCATTAAAAAGCCCCAAAATCATCTCAAGATAACCTCAAGACAACCTCAAGATAACCTCAAGATAACCTCAAGATAACGTCAAGATAACGTCAAGATAACCTCGACCAGTAGTCTGAATAAAATTGAAATGCTCCATCAACACCATCTTCTTAAGAGGGTTACCAAATAATATGACACAATTTAGACCAATATGTGTACCTTAACATCCTCGAACAAAAATGTGTAAGATTTGATATGTATGCTCGGTACTTTTCAGATAATACGCGTAATTATTTTTTTCAGTGCTTTGCTGTACCTGAATGATGAGTTTGAAGGCGGTGACTTTATTTTCACGCATGATAGATCGGGATTATCACATGAGGTATGTATTGAAAATTCATAGTTTGTTAGAAAATTCATAATTTTCAACACTCGGGTGTTGAAAATTTACAGTGTGTGTGAATGCGCAATGATGTATTTTTGATAATATCTCTCTAATTGCAATAGCTGTTTTTAGTTTAAATACACATATGTATGCAATTATGGTATATGTTTGTGATTATTGTATGTGTAATTACAGTACAGTATCCATTTGTGATTACAGTACAAGATAATACTGTATCTACTTGTTATTATGGTGCATTCCCAGTTTAAGTATTAATTTCAGCATTGTATCTGTGATTACTGTATAATATCTGCAATTTTACTGTGCAGTATAATATATATTTTTGCTTAAAGCTGCAGCAATAGAGTGATACTTGTAGTCTTCAGTTTTCTTCATTTAATTTGCCATAAATAATTCTAAATGCTTGAATGCTCTCTGATGCCAGCAAGGAACCAGGGGTCAGATTCACAAAGCAGTTATGCCAGCACTTACGAACCTGTACATCTTTTCTCAATCTTTGACGGCTTTGTTTACAATTATTAAACAGTTAATTTTCTCCAAAGCACCAGGAGGCTGTTTATAACAATAACAACAGTTGATTGGCAAGTTTTCATGCTTGTAAACTGTTTAATAAATGTAACCAAAGCTGTCAAAGATTGAGGAAAGATGTACACGTTCGTAAGTACTCGCGTAACTGCTTCGTGAATCCGGGTCCTGGATAGTTCCACCCATTCCATCCACACCAGGCCTCTTGCAAGTTATTATAAGTCTTATACTAATTTATAAATAAGTTATTATAAGGGTCAGAGGTCAACACTTGACCCTCCTGTAAGAGAGATGTAAAGAGTGTGAGGACACTATATCACTCACATCAAGAACACTCCTCCAGAAAGTGTGTGAGATAATACAATCAATAAGGTAAACAAAAGACAAAAGCAGAGCTAACGAGAACTACCCCAGCAAGAAGGATGCCAGAGAGATCAAATATGCGCTACTCCGGCCAGAGGCCACTGCAGCCTACTTGGCCAGGGGCCACCGTGGCCTGCTTGGCCAGGGGCCACCGTGGCCTGCTTGGCCAGGGGCCACCGTGGCCTGCTTGGCCAGGGGCCACTGTGGCCTGCTTGGCCAGGGGCCACAGTGGCCTGCTTGGTTGGGGGCCACCATAGCCTGCTTGGCCAAGGGCCACCATGAGCTATCGTAACCAGGGGCCACCATGGCCTGCTTGGCTGGGGGCCACCATGAGCTATCGTAACCAGGGGCCACCATGGCCTGCTTGGCTGGGGGCCACCATGAGCTATCGTAACCAGGGGCCACCATGGGCTGCTTGGCCTGTGGCATAGAGGGAGGGAGGAACGAAGAAGAGGAGTAATTTGGAAGAATCTTCCAAGACAGAGACCCCAGGGCAGAGCTGAATCAGTGACATGAATAATATGATGAACATCGCAGATCCCAGGGGTGGATGGATTGATCCACCTACTACAACCAGTGTAGCAGAGGTTGAAAGTGGACATCCACCAGAATATAGTACAGGGGAAATCAATAGTGTTTGAAATCGCAGCGTTTCTGCCCGAAACGCTGCGCATACTAGTAGCTTTACAAGAATGTTAAGGGGGCGTCTGGTTATTATAATGAAAGTTGTTCAATGTCAACCAATATTATTTTTCTAGTTGTATATGAAAAGTGCTTAAATTGTCCCAAGTTTCAGTACTGCAGCGTAAATAGAAAGGGAGTTTTTTTGTTTTTTTTGTTTTTTTGAAGGTTTTTTACACATTTTCAAGTCCACACTTCAGAACACACGTTTCAGATAAAATTATTCTGTGACACTTTTCTGACACATTAGCATATAATAAAGGATTTGGGGATTTAGAATTTCCAAAACATCTTTAGTTTTCCTAATACAAATGTTCAAAGTTCCCCAAAAATTTTTTGCAAATATGGCATGTTTATTGCTATTATAAAATCAATAAATGAACTTAGAGAAAAATGAAAGCCCCCCAATGTAGAGACATGCCCTCCACATATACTGTGTAAGTTTCATGTAAATTGAATAAAAAAAGAATGAGTTTTGTAAACGTTTGTGTCAATTGAAAAAAACCCAGAAATGAATAAAGTCTAAGGTTCTAAAATCTGTGGCTGGGTTTGACATCAACCAATTTTCTCCAAAATTGGCATCCTTACAGATAGGCTTACGTACAGTCAGGTGTGTAAGTTTGATGCAAATCGCCCCCCAAAAAAATGAAAAAAAAAAATATTAAAAAAAAAAAAAGAAAAAAAATCCTTTTTTTTTTTTTTTTCCTTAAATTTTTTTTCCAATTAAACTAATAATAATATTTGTTTAATATATGCTATTGTGATAGCAAAGAGTTGTAGTTATGATTTCAGTTGACACTTTTGATTGATAATCGATTTTGACCATTTTTGCATAATTTTCACAACTACTTCAATATTTTTTTTCTCCCTTCCTATTTATGCTACAATGCTGAAACGTGGACCAGATGAAACACTTTTCATATAGAACTTGTCAAAAAAGTTTGATTGAAATCGAATGAGTTTTCATTTTTGCATTTTTGGACCCAGATGCCAACCAGACGCCCCCTTAACACCATGCTATGTATCCTCACAAACCCAATGTACCTTCTTGTATATATATAATTAAATAAATAAATAAATAAATACTGTAAATAAATGGCAACCTCAAATTCATACCTCATGAGGACAGAATTGGAGGGGCTGGTATAAGAAGCCCTCTGAAAACTGTAAAGGCTTTGCCGGGTTCTGAAGGGCTGACCAAACAGAAAACACTGCAGATTACAGTCCCTGATAAGAGCCTGTGAACATAGGGGGCTGCCAAGGGCTTGAGCAGCACATTGTAAGATGAGCACAAGCAACTAAATGGCTCCGTCTAGGATCCTCTTGGACGTAGGTTCAAACCCTCGTCACGGCCCTTGTGGATTCGTTCAAGTAAGAGAGGCTTTGCCAAGACAGAATTGTAATGGTCATAAGATGGTGGTCCTCAAACATCAAAGACAAAAAGAACATGATCACCGGCGCCAAAATGGAAAGCAACCAGCAAAGAAAAAGAAACGGCAAAAAGACTGCCAGAGGGCACCTCATACTGGTGCCGAGAAGATGGTTACCTTGAGGGGATTTCGGGGCTTAGCGTCCCTGCGGCCCGGTCGTTGACCATGAATACAAATGTGACATGAACTTGCCACCTAGTCTTCTTGAAGATGATGGTCCAGTCAGCTGTGATTAAACTGCAGTTGCAAAGATCAATGGATAGCCTTGAATTCTGCAGGTAAACAAGTCCATCTCCCCGTTCATTCCAGTGAGGCAGAGCCCCTCCCAAACGATCAGTCGATGGACTTACAAGGAAGGGGCCAATGAGCAAGAGGAGCTGGGAACCACGGCTGAACTGGCTACTGAGGAGTGACTCAGATGACACAGCCAACAAAGGTTTCCATTCTGGCCATTACTGAAGGGTGAAGCTGGGTCAGAGGGAAGAGGTATAAGACGTCCCACCAATTTCATTCCAAGCAGAATGGAACCCAGTACTTGGTAATACCACCTTTCTAGCGGTATTTTCACTTGGTCTGGGTTTACATCAAATACCCAAACTGCCTGTGCCTCTACCACTTGGGCTGGACGGTAGAGCGACGGTCTCACTTCATGCAGGTCGGCGTTCAATCGGTCTGATGGGATATGATATATGTGTGTACACCTACCCAGGCAGCTAGCTTCCAGGGAACCATTGAGGAGCCTGTCAGAAAGTTGTCCATTTTTGGGTCATTTGATTCTTGCCATTTGAGGGTTTTCCCTGTGCTGCTTTGCTAGGTGGTTTCACTTGCTTCTTTCACTCAATCTCAAGCCAACGTGTTCTCCATCATTTGCTTCATTGCAGTGATTGGGGAGGTTTTGTTTTGCCTTGGGGGGGGGGGGGTTCTCTGTGTTTAAATTTTTGTTGGACCTACATTTAGCCTTTTTAGACTTAGCCAGCCAAGTTTTCTACTCAATTGTGTCCGTCAGGAGCAAGCTTGCAAGAGTTATGTCCTCCTCTTCTTAGTCGGTATTGCATTCTTTCTAGATTTGTCAATTCCTGCTTTTCCTGGGATTATACTGATCTTTCCTTCCTGTGATTTGTCCTACTTTCATACTGAGTGTGCATTTCCTTGTTGCATTTGTGCAACTTCATCTTTGTTGATCTGGACTTTATATTTCATTTTGCATAGGTATCTATGGCCTGTAGGTCTGTCACCTGGGTACCCTTTTCACCTTGGATGGGGTTGGTGTTGTGGGCCCCACAGGCATCCCTTCTTGACTGCTGTACTGCTTTTGGCAGTCATGTCCCTCCTTATTGGTGGATTCTCTTTTCTTGTAGACTAAATTATGTCTTGTAGTATCTTTTCTATTCCTGCTCTCTTGGTGCCTTTGTGGGATGTTTGGCAGACCTTTCATTTTTATATTCAAGAGTTGTTACATTCTTGTACAGCCACCAGCACGCGTAGCATTTTGGGCAAGTCCTTAATCCTAATTTTCCACGGATACGACTCGCCAAATCTTTTAACAACCAGGTAACCATTCACTGCTGGGTGAACAGAGGCAAAAGTTAAGGATTGGCACCCGGTCAATCCTCCCTGGGCCAGGATACGAACCCAGGCCTAAGCGCTTGCAAAGCGCCGAGTGGGTATTTTGCCACTACACCACGGGCCCTTGACTTTTGTTTAATGTTTCTTAAAGATTCTACCTGTTCTCTATCAGGTAAGTGTATGAATCCGCTCTCTCTGTTGGAACCATAGGCTGAGGGTATTCTCCTCAGGTCAGGTCAGGTCAGGATTGTCAGGTCCTTGGTGGACTTCCTTTCTATTCTGCTTTCCTTTATAGTCTTTATATTCAGATGGTGGTTTCCATGGGAAGGGGAGCTCAGTGAGCAACCAAGGAAAAGCCTTGTTTACACACTGGGCAGAGAGAGAGGATTGAAATGCTTCTTTCTGATTGATCCTTCAGTTGCTTCTAATTGATCCTTCAGTTGCTTCTAATTGATCCTTCAGTTGCTTCTGATTGATCCTTCAGTTGCTTCTAATTGATCCTTCAGTTGCTTCTAATTGATCCTTCAGTTGCTTCTGATTGATCCTTCAGTTGCTTCTAATTGATCCTTCAGTTGCTTCTGATTGATCCTTCAGTTGCTTCTAATTGATCCTTCAGTTGCTTCTAATTGATCCTTCAGTTGCTTCTGATTGATCCTTCAGTTGATTCTAATTGATCCTTCAGTTGCTTCTAATTGATCCTTCAGTTGCTTCTAATTGATCCTTCAGTTGCTTCTGATTGATCCTTCAGTTGCTTCTAATTGATCCTTCAGTTGCTTCTGATTGATCCTTCAGTTGCTTCTAATTGATCCTTCAGTTGCTTCTAATTGATCCTTCAGTTGCTTCTAATTGATCCTTCAGTTGCTTCTAATTGATCCTTCAGTTGCTTCTAATTGATCCTTCAGTTGCTTCTAATTGATCCTTCAGTTGCTTCTGATTGATCCTTCAGTTGCTTCTAATTGATCCTTCAGTTGCTTCTAATTGATCCTTCAGTTGCTTCTGATTGATCCTTCAGTTGCTTCTAATTGATCCTTCAGTTGCTTCTGATTGATCCTTCAGTTGCTTCTAATTGATCCTTCAGTTGCTTCTGATTGATCCTTCAGTTGCTTCTAATTGATCCTTCAGTTGCTTCTAATTGATCCTTCAGTTGCTTCTAATTGATCCTTCAGTTGCTTCTAATTGATCCTTCAGTTGCTTCTAATTGATCCTTCAGTTGCTTCTAATTGATCCTTCAGTTGCTTCTAATTGATCCTTCAGTTGCTTCTAATTGATCCTTCAGTTGCTTCTAATTGATCCTTCAGTTGCTTCTGATTGATCCTTCAGTTGCTTCTGATTGATCCTTCAGTTGCTTCTGATTGATCCTTCAGTTGCTTCTAATTGATCCTTCAGTTGCTTCTAATTGATCCTTCAGTTGCTTCTGATTGATCCTTCAGTTGCTTCTAATTGATCCTTCAGTTGCTTCTGATTGATCCTTCAGTTGCTTCTAATTGATCCTTCAGTTGCTTCTGATTGATCCTTCAGTTGCTTCTAATTGATCCTTCAGTTGCTTCTAATTGATCCTTCAGTTGCTTCTAATTGATCCTTCAGTTGCTTCTAATTGATCCTTCAGTTGCTTCTGATTGATCCTTCAGTTGCTTCTAATTGATCCTTCAGTTGCTTCTGATTGATCCTTCAGTTGCTTCTGATTGATCCTTCAGTTGCTTCTAATTGATCCTTCAGTTGCTTCTGATTGATCCTTCAGTTGCTTCTGATTGATCCTTCAGTTGCTTCTAATTGATCCTTCAGTTGCTTCTAATTGATCCTTCAGTTGCTTCTGATTGATCCTTCAGTTGCTTCTAATTGATCCTTCAGTTGCTTCTAATTGATCCTTCAGTTGCTTCTAATTGATCCTTCAGTTGCTTCTAATTGATCCTTCAGTTGCTTCTGATTGATCCTTCAGTTGCTTCTAATTGATCCTTCAGTTGCTTCTGATTGATCCTTCAGTTGCTTCTAATTGATCCTTCAGTTGCTTCTGATTGATCCTTCAGTTGCTTCTGATTGATCCTTCAGTTGCTTCTGATTGATCCTTCAGTTGCTTCTAATTGATCCTTCAGTTGCTTCTGATTGATCCTTCAGTTGCTTCTAATTGATCCTTCAGTTGCTTCTAATTGATCCTTCAGTTGCTTCTAATTGATCCTTCAGTTGCTTCTGATTGATCCTTCAGTTGCTTCTAATTGATCCTTCAGTTGCTTCTAATTGATCCTTCAGTTGCTTCTAATTGATCCTTCAGTTGCTTCTAATTGATCCTTCAGTTGCTTCTAATTGATCCTTCAGTTGCTTCTAATTGATCATTCAGTTGCTTCTGATTGATCCTTCAGTTGCTTCTGATTGATCCTTCAGTTGCTTCTAATTGATCCTTCAGTTGCTTCTGATTGATCCTTCAGTTGCTTCTAATTGATCATTCAGTTGCTTCTAATTGATCCTTCAGTTGCTTCTAATTGATCCTTCAGTTGCTTCTATTTGTCCTTTTGGTCGTAGCTTTTCTATGTGTAGTTGGGTGTCCTGGGTCTTTAAATGAGGGCTGCCAGCTCACTCAGCCCTATAGTTAGAATAGCAGTACTGTAATTCCCTTTTTTTGTGGTTCTATTACACGGAAGGGGTGTGGGTCTGCTCTCTGGTGACAAAGGCAGATACTGGGTCTTTAAATGAGGGCTGCCAGCTCACTCAGCCCTATAGTTAGAATAGCAGTACTGTAATTCCCTTTCTTTGTGGTTCTATTACACGGAAGGGGTGTGGGTCTGCTCTCTGGTGACAAAGGCAGATACTGGGTCTTTAAATGAGGGCTGCCAGCTCACTCAGCCCTATAGTTAGAATAGCAGTACTGTAATTCCCTTTCTTTGTGGTTCTATTACACGGAAGGGGTGTGGGTCTGCTCTCTGGTGACAAAGGCAGATACTGGGTCTTTAAATGAGGGCTGCCAGCACACTCAGCCCTATAGTTAGAATAGCAGTACTGTAATTCCCTTTCTTTGTGGTTCTATTACACGGAAGGGGTGTGGGTCTGCTCTCTGGTGACAAAGGCAGATACTGGGTCTTTAAATGAGGGCTGCCAGCTCACTCAGCCCTATAGTTAGAATAGCAGTACTGTAATTCCCTTTCTTTGTGGTTCTATTACATGGAAGGGGTGTGGGTCTGCTCTCTGGTGACAAAGGCAGATACTGGGTCTTTAAATGAGGGCTGCCAGCTCACTCAGCCCTATAGTTAGAATAGCAGTACTGTAATTCCCTTTTTTTGTGGTTCTATTACACGGAAGGGGTGTGGGTCTGCTCTCTGGTGATGAAGGCAGATACAAGGGGTGTGGGTCTGCTCTCTGGTGATGAAGGCAGATACTGGGTCTTTAAATGAGGGCTGCCAGCACACTCAGCCCTATAGTTAGAATAGCAGTACTGTAATTCCCTTTCTTTGTGGTTCTATTACACGGAAGGGGTGTGGGTCTGCTCTCTGGTGACAAAGGCAGATACTGGGTCTTTAAATGAGGGCTGCCAGCTCACTCAGCCCTATAGTTAGAATAGCAGTACTGTAATTCCCTTTCTTTGTGGTTCTATTACACGGAAGGGGTGTGGGTCTGCTCTCTGGTGACAAAGGCAGATACTGGGTCTTTAAATGAGGGCTGCCAGCTCACTCAGCCCTATAGTTAGAATAGCAGTACTGTAATTCCCTTTTTTTGTGGTTCTATTACACGGAAGGGGTGTGGGTCTGCTCTCTGGTGACAAAGGCAGATACTGGGTCTTTAAATGAGGGCTGCCAGCTCACTCAGCCCTATAGTTAGAATAGCAGTACTGTAATTCCCTTTCTTTGTGGTTCTATTACACGGAAGGGGTGTGGGTCTGCTCTCTGGTGACAAAGGCAGATACTGGGTCTTTAAATGAGGGCTGCCAGCTCACTCAGCCCTATAGTTAGAATAGCAGTACTGTAATTCCCTTTCTTTGTGGTTCTATTACACGGAAGGGGTGTGGGTCTGCTCTCTGGTGACAAAGGCAGATACTGGGTCTTTAAATGAGGGCTGCCAGCTCACTCAGCCCTATAGTTAGAATAGCAGTACTGTAATTCCCTTTCTTTGTGGTTCTATTACACGGAAGGGGTGTGGGTCTGCTCTCTGGTGACAAAGGCAGATACTGGGGCTTTAAATGAGGGCTGCCAGCTCACTCAGCCCTATAGTTAGAATAGCAGTACTGTAATTCCCTTTCTTTGTGGTTCTATTACACGGAAGGGGTGTGGGTCTGCTCTCTGGTGACAAAGGCAGATACTGGGTCTTTAAATGAGGGCTGCCAGCTCACTCAGCCCTATAGTTAGAATAGCAGTACTGTAATTCCCTTTCTTTGTGGTTCTATTACACGGAAGGGGTGTGGGTCTGCTCTCTGGTGACAAAGGCAGATACTGGGTCTTTAAATGAGGGCTGCCAGCTCACTCAGCCCTATAGTTAGAATAGCAGTACTGTAATTCCCTTTCTTTGTGGTTCTATTACACGGAAGGGGTGTGGGTCTGCTCTCTGGTGACAAAGGCAGATACTGGGTCTTTAAATGAGGGCTGCCAGCTCACTCAGCCCTATAGTTAGAATAGCAGTACTGTAATTCCCTTTCTTTGTGGTTCTATTACACGGAAGGGGTTTGGGTCTGCTCTCTGGTGACAAAGGCAGATACTGGGTCTTTAAATGAGGGCTGCCAGCTCACTCAGCCCTATAGTTAGAATAGCAGTACTGTAATTCCCTTTCTTTGTGGTTCTATTACACGGAAGGGGTGTGGGTCTGCTCTCTGGTGACAAAGGCAGATACTGGGTCTTTAAATGAGGGCTGCCAGCTCACTCAGCCCTATAGTTAGAATAGCAGTACTGTAATTCCCTTTCTTTGTGGTTCTATTACACGGAAGGGGTGTGGGTCTGCTCTCTGGTGACAAAGGCAGATACTGGGTCTTTAAATGAGGGCTGCCAGCTCACTCAGCCCTATAGTTAGAATAGCAGTACTGTAATTCCCTTTCTTTGTGGTTCTATTACACGGAAGGGGTGTGGGTCTGCTCTCTGGTGACAAAGGCAGATACTGGGTCTTTAAATGAGGGCTGCCAGCTCACTCAGCCCTATAGTTAGAATAGCAGTACTGTAATTCCCTTTCTTTGTGGTTCTATTACACGGAAGGGGTGTGGGTCTGCTCTCTGGTGACAAAGGCAGATACTGGGTCTTTAAATGAGGGCTGCCAGCTCACTCAGCCCTATAGTTAGAATAGCAGTACTGTAATTCCCTTTCTTTGTGGTTCTATTACACGGAAGGGGTGTGGGTCTGCTCTCTGGTGACAAAGGCAGATACTGGGTCTTTAAATGAGGGCTGCCAGCTCACTCAGCCCTATAGTTAGAATAGCAGTACTGTAATTCCCTTTCTTTGTGGTTCTATTACACGGAAGGGGTGTGGGTCTGCTCTCTGGTGACAAAGGCAGATACTGGGTCTTTAAATGAGGGCTGCCAGCTCACTCAGCCCTATAGTTAGAATAGCAGTACTGTAATTCCCTTTCTTTGTGGTTCTATTACACGGAAGGGGTGTGGGTCTGCTCTCTGGTGACAAAGGCAGATACTGGGTCTTTAAATGAGGGCTGCCAGCTCACTCAGCCCTATAGTTAGAATAGCAGTACTGTAATTCCCTTTCTTTGTGGTTCTATTACACGGAAGGGGTGTGGGTCTGCTCTCTGGTGACAAAGGCAGATACTGGGTCTTTAAATGAGGGCTGCCAGCTCACTCAGCCCTATAGTTAGAATAGCAGTACTGTAATTCCCTTTCTTTGTGGTTCTATTACACGGAAGGGGTGTGGGTCTGCTCTCTGGTGACAAAGGCAGATACTGGGTCTTTAAATGAGGGCTGCCAGCTCACTCAGCCCTATAGTTAGAATAGCAGTACTGTAATTCCCTTTCTTTGTGGTTCTATTACACGGAAGGGGTGTGGGTCTGCTCTCTGGTGACAAAGGCAGATACTGGGTCTTTAAATGAGGGCTGCCAGCTCACTCAGCCCTATAGTTAGAATAGCAGTACTGTAATTCCCTTTCTTTGTGGTTCTATTACACGGAAGGGGTGTGGGTCTGCTCTCTGGTGACAAAGGCAGATACTGGGTCTTTAAATGAGGGCTGCCAGCTCACTCAGCCCTATAGTTAGAATAGCAGTACTGTAATTCCCTTTCTTTGTGGTTCTATTACACGGAAGGGGTGTGGGTCTGCTCTCTGGTGACAAAGGCAGATACTGGGTCTTTAAATGAGGGCTGCCAGCTCACTCAGCCCTATAGTTAGAATAGCAGTACTGTAATTCCCTTTCTTTGTGGTTCTATTACACGGAAGGGGTGTGGGTCTGCTCTCTGGTGACAAAGGCAGATACTGGGTCTTTAAATGAGGGCTGCCAGCTCACTCAGCCCTATAGTTAGAATAGCAGTACTGTAATTCCCTTTCTTTGTGGTTCTATTACACGGAAGGGGTGTGGGTCTGCTCTCTGGTGACAAAGGCAGATACTGGGTCTTTAAATGAGGGCTGCCAGCTCACTCAGCCCTATAGTTAGAATAGCAGTACTGTAATTCCCTTTCTTTGTGGTTCTATTACACGGAAGGGGTGTGGGTCTGCTCTCTGGTGACAAAGGCAGATACTGGGTCTTTAAATGAGGGCTGCCAGCTCACTCAGCCCTATAGTTAGAATAGCAGTACTGTAATTCCCTTTCTTTGTGGTTCTATTACACGGAAGGGGTGTGGGTCTGCTCTCTGGTGACAAAGGCAGATACTGGGTCTTTAAATGAGGGCTGCCAGCTCACTCAGCCCTATAGTTAGAATAGCAGTACTGTAATTCCCTTTCTTTGTGGTTCTATTACACGGAAGGGGTGTGGGTCTGCTCTCTGGTGACAAAGGCAGATACTGGGTCTTTAAATGAGGGCTGCCAGCTCACTCAGCCCTATAGTTAGAATAGCAGTACTGTAATTCCCTTTCTTTGTGGTTCTATTACACGGAAGGGGTGTGGGTCTGCTCTCTGGTGACAAAGGCAGATACTGGGTCTTTAAATGAGGGCTGCCAGCTCACTCAGCCCTATAGTTAGAATAGCAGTACTGTAATTCCCTTTCTTTGTGGTTCTATTACACGGAAGGGGTGTGGGTCTGCTCTCTGGTGACAAAGGCAGATACTGGGTCTTTAAATGAGGGCTGCCAGCTCACTCAGCCCTATAGTTAGAATAGCAGTACTGTAATTCCCTTTCTTTGTGGTTCTATTACACGGAAGGGGTGTGGGTCTGCTCTCTGGTGACAAAGGCAGATACTGGGTCTTTAAATGAGGGCTGCCAGCTCACTCAGCCCTATAGTTAGAATAGCAGTACTGTAATTCCCTTTCTTTGTGGTTCTATTACACGGAAGGGGTGTGGGTCTGCTCTCTGGTGACAAAGGCAGATACTGGGTCTTTAAATGAGGGCTGCCAGCTCACTCAGCCCTATAGTTAGAATAGCAGTACTGTAATTCCCTTTCTTTGTGGTTCTATTACACGGAAGGGGTGTGGGTCTGCTCTCTGGTGACAAAGGCAGATACTGGGTCTTTAAATGAGGGCTGCCAGCTCACTCAGCCCTATAGTTAGAATAGCAGTACTGTAATTCCCTTTCTTTGTGGTTCTATTACACGGAAGGGGTGTGGGTCTGCTCTCTGGTGACAAAGGCAGATACTGGGTCTTTAAATGAGGGCTGCCAGCTCACTCAGCCCTATAGTTAGAATAGCAGTACTGTAATTCCCTTTCTTTGTGGTTCTATTACACGGAAGGGGTGTGGGTCTGCTCTCTGGTGACAAAGGCAGATACTGGGTCTTTAAATGAGGGCTGCCAGCTCACTCAGCCCTATAGTTAGAATAGCAGTACTGTAATTCCCTTTCTTTGTGGTTCTATTACACGGAAGGGGTGTGGGTCTGCTCTCTGGTGACAAAGGCAGATACTGGGTCTTTAAATGAGGGCTGCCAGCTCACTCAGCCCTATAGTTAGAATAGCAGTACTGTAATTCCCTTTCTTTGTGGTTCTATTACACGGAAGGGGTGTGGGTCTGCTCTCTGGTGACAAAGGCAGATACTGGGTCTTTAAATGAGGGCTGCCAGCTCACTCAGCCCTATAGTTAGAATAGCAGTACTGTAATTCCCTTTCTTTGTGGTTCTATTACACGGAAGGGGTGTGGGTCTGCTCTCTGGTGAAGGGGTGTGGGTCTGCTCTCTGGTGACAAAGGCAGATACAGACTCTTCACCACTCCAAGTATATATAGCAGGAGCATTTGAAAATTTCCGTCATGGCGGGCTACAAGTTGTCAAGAGTCTAGCAGTATTCTGGGGTGTATCCAAGCCCCTGGCTTTGTCATAGTGGGCTACAAGTTGCCTAGCAGTATCCTGGGGTGTATCCAAGCCCCTGGCTTTGTCATGGTGGGCTACAAGTTGCCTAGCAGTATCCTGGGGTGTATCCAAGCCCCTGGCTTTGTCATGGTGGGCTACAAGTTGCCTAGCAGTATCCTGGGGTGTATCCAAGCCCCTGGCTTTGTCATAGTGGGCTACAAGTTGCCTAGCAGTATTCTGGGGTGTATCCAAGCCCCTGGCTTTGTCATAGTGGGCTACAAGTTGCCTAGCAGTATCCTGGGTGTATCCAAGCCCCTGGCTTTGTCATGGTGGGCTACAAGTTGTTGAGAGTCTAGCAGTATCCTGGGGTGTATCCAAACCCCTGGCTTTGTCATAGTGGGCTACAAGTTGCCTAGCAGTATCCTGGGGTGTATCCAAGCCCCTGGCTTTGTCATGGTGGGCTACAAGTTGTTGAGAGTCTAGCAGTATCCTGGGGTGTATCCAAGCCCCTGGCTTTGTCATGGTGGGCTACAAGTTGCCTAGCAGTATCCTGGGTGTATCCAAGCCCCTGGCTTTGTCATGGTGGGCTACAAGTTGCCTAGCAGTATCCTGGGTGTATCCAAGCCCCTGGCTTTGTCATGGTGGGCTACAAGTTGCCTAGCAGTATTCTGGGGTGTATCCAAGCCCCTGGCTTTGTCATGGTGGGCTACAAGTTGCCTAGCAGTATCCTGGGGTGTATCCAAGCCCCTGGCTTTGTCATGGTGGGCTACAAGTTGTTGAGAGTCTAGCAGTATCCTGGGGTGTATCCAAGCCCCTGGCTTTGTCATGGTGGGCTACAAGTTGTTGAGAGTCTAGCAGTATCCTGGGGTGTATCCAAGCCCCTGGCTTTGTCATAGTGGGCTACAAGTTGTTGAGAGTCTAGCAGTATCCTGGGGTGTATCCAAGCCCCTGGCTTTGTCATGGTGGGCTACAAGTTGTTGAGAGTCTAGCAGTATCCTGGGGTTTATCCAAGCCCCTGGCTTTGTCATGGTGGGCTACAAGTTGTTGAGAGTCTAGCAGTATCCTGGGTGTATCCAAGCCCCTGGCTTTGTCATGGTGGGCTACAAGTTGCCTAGCAGTATCCTGGGTGTATCCAAGCCCCTGGCTTTGTCATGGTGGGCTACAAGTTGTTGAGAGTCTAGCAGTATCCTGGGGTGTATCCAAGCCCCTGGCTTTGTCATAGTGGGCTACAAGTTGCCTAGCAGTATCCTGGGGTGTATCCAAGCCCCTGGCTTTGTCATGGTGGGCTACAAGTTGCCTAGCAGTATCCTGGGTGTATCCAAGCCCCTGGCTTTGTCATGGTGGGCTACAAGTTGTTGAGAGTCTAGCAGTATCCTGGGGTGTATCCAAGCCCCTGGCTTTGTCATAGTGGGCTACAAGTTGCCTAGCAGTATCCTGGGGTGTATCCAAGCCCCTGGCTTTGTCATGGTGGGCTACAAGTTGCCTAGCAGTATCCTGGGTGTATCCAAGCCCCTGGCTTTGTCATGGTGGGCTACAAGTTGTTGAGAGTCTAGCAGTATCCTGGGGTGTATCCAAGCCCCTGGCTTTGTCATAGTGGGCTACAAGTTGCCTAGCAGTATCCTGGGGTGTATCCAAGCCCCTGGCTTTGTCATGGTGGGCTACAAGTTGCCTAGCAGTATCCTGGGTGTATCCAAGCCCCTGGCTTTGTCATGGTGGGCTACAAGTTGTTGAGAGTCTAGCAGTATCCTGGGGTGTATCCAAGCCCCTGGCTTTGTCATAGTGGGCTACAAGTTGCCTAGCAGTATCCTGGGGTGTATCCAAGCCCCTGGCTTTGTCATGGTGGGCTACAAGTTGCCTAGCAGTATCCTGGGTGTATCCAAGCCCCTGGCTTTGTCATGGTGGGCTACAAGTTGTTGAGAGTCTAGCAGTATCCTGGGGTGTATCCAAGCCCCTGGCTTTGTCATAGTGGGCTACAAGTTGCCTAGCAGTATCCTGGAGTGTATCCAAGCCCCTGGCTTTGTCATGGTGGGCTACAAGTTGCCTAGCAGTATCCTGGGTGTATCCAAGCCCCTGGCTTTGTCATGGTGGGCTACAAGTTGTTGAGAGTCTAGCAGTATCCTGGGGTGTATCCAAGCCCCTGGCTTTGTCATAGTGGGCTACAAGTTGCCTAGCAGTATCCTGGGGTGTATCCAAGCCCCTGGCTTTGTCATAGTGGGCTACAAGTTGCCTAGCAGTATCCTGGGGTGTATCCAAGCCCCTGGCTTTGTCATAGTGGGCTACAAGTTGCCTAGCAGTATCCTGGGGTGTATCCAAGCCCCTGGCTTTGTCATGGTGGGGCTAAGCGTTGCGTAAAGTCTAGCAGTACAGTATTTCAACGTTAAGTCCCGATATCATCTCAAGATAACCTCAAGAAGTATCTTGGGTGTGTGTCCTTTGGTGCAATTAATTTGTCAGTCAGAAAAGAATATTTCAATTCTCTTAATATCAGATTTATTTTTTATGTAGTAATATCTTATTTGATTTGATTTCCTTCAGGCCATTGTGCGTCCAAGATGTGGCAGGATGGTAGGCTTTTCTTCGGGTCCAGAAAATCCGCATGGAGTTTTGCCAGTTCTTGACGGAAGCAGATGTGCAATTGGAATGTGGTTTACCCACGATAAACTCTTTAAAGAGCTGGAACGTACATTAGCAGAAACACTCTTGACTAGGTTGAAAGATGACAGTGTATAGTCCGAGTTTACTAAAGTTGGCCGACCAGAAAGTGTACTTAATGTTTGGAGTATAAATGATCATTTTATAATACTGGTTGAATTATTCTAGTTTTCTGTTCAGAAGTTTTCATATTTGTCATTTTCTGTCATATTCTTGGATAATAACTTTTCATAATACAGTATTTATTTTTATGTGGTTATCTTGAGATGGTTAGGTTATCTTGAGATGATTTCGGGACTTTTGTGTCCCCGCGGCCCGGTCCTCGACCAGGTCTCCTCCCCCCAGGAAGCAGCCCGTGACAGCTGACTAACACCCAGGTACCTATTTTACTGCTAGGTAACAGGGGAGCATAGGGGTGAAAGAAACTCTGCCCATTGTTTCTCGCTGACGCCTGGGATCGAACCCGGGACCACAGGATCACAAGTCCAGTGTGCTGTCCGCTCGGCCGACCGGCTCCTTGTGTATTAACCTTGTGTTATAATGCAGTACAGAATAAATGTTGTTATGGTAATTAGCATAAATATACTAGGTCTACTGCCTAAGGTTTTCTTGTCTACTGTATATTTTTATACTTGTTTAGAATACCCTCCTTTTTCATTTGAATTCTTTTCAGAAAAAAGTAGTTACATGAACCAAAAGGTTT
The DNA here is from genome assembly GCF_040958095.1 of Procambarus clarkii. Classification (NCBI taxonomy): domain Eukaryota; kingdom Metazoa; phylum Arthropoda; class Malacostraca; order Decapoda; family Cambaridae; genus Procambarus; species Procambarus clarkii. The sequence goes on from NC_091187.1 coordinate 9,567,172, forward strand.
TTAGTATTTAGAAACCTTGTAATGCCATTTGACAATGGTTAAGGATGGACCAAAACATTGTTATCTTGAGGTTATCTTGAGATGATTTCGGGGCTTTAGTGTCCCCGCGGCCCGGTCCTCGACCAGGCCTCCACCCCCAGGAAGCAGCCCGTGACAGCTGACTAACTCCCGGGTACCTATTTACTGCTAGGTAACAGGGGCATTCAGGATGAAGAAACTTTGCCCATTTGTTTCTGCCTCGTGCGGGAATCGAACCCGCGCCACAGAATTACGAGTCCTGCGCGCTATCCACCAGGCTACGAGGCCCCCTAGTCAGGGGGCCGTATTGGCAGACGAGGAGTCACAATAACGTGGCTGAAATATTTTGATCAAACAAGACACTAAAATATTTTCTCTTTTTCTCTTGCAATGTATCTTTATCATTTATCAATTCTGATAGAATTTACCTACTTAAAATTATCTGCTAGATTAAGGACCTGCCCGAAACGCTGCGCGTACTAGTGGCTTTACAAGAGTGTAAATACTGTACTATCCAATGTATTCTCACAAACCCAATGTACCTTCTTGTATATATATAAATAAATAAATAAAAGATAAAGGGACGGCGACGTTTCGGTCCATCCTGGACCATTCTCAAGTCGATTGTGAGCTAACACAATCGACTTGAGAATGGTCCAGGACGGACCGAAACATCGTCGTCGCTTCACTTTCTAGTGTGTGGTGAAGGGACGACGACGTTTCGGTCCGTCCTGGACCAGTCACAATCGACTTGAGAATGGTCCAGGACGGACCGAAACATCGTCATCCCTTCACTTTCTCGTGTGTGGTGAAGGGACGACGACGTTTCGGTCCGTCCAAGACCAGTCACAATCGACTTGAGAATGGTCCAGGACGGACCGAAACATCGTCATCCCTTCACTTTCTAGTGTGTGGTGAAGGGACGACGACGTTTCGGTCCGTCCAGGACCAGTCACAATCGACTTGAGAATGGTCCAGGACGGACTGAAACATCGTCATCCCTTCACTTTCTAGTGTGTGGTTTGGTTAACATCGTGTATTAAGCCTAGGGATGTTAGGTTAATTTATAAGTACGAAGTACATTGTTACTACAAGTACTACCAAAAACAGGAGGATTGAAATTGAAATTGAAATAAGTTTATTGAGGTAAAATACACACAAAGGGATGAGGTAGCTCAAGCTATTCTCACCCCGTTCATTACAACGTGTTAATACATACATAGACACACATCACAAACAATAAACATATTGCAGGCGATGAGTCACAATAACGTGGCTGAAGTATGTTGACCAGACCACACACTAGAAATTGAAGGGACGACGACGTTTCGGTCCGTCCTGGACCATTCTCAAGTTCATTGTGTTAGCTCACAATCGACTTGAGAATGGTCCAGGATGGACCGAAACGTCGCCGTCCCTTCAATTTCTAGTGTGTGGTCTGGTCAATAAACATATTACCAAACATTCTGAGAGATAAACATATATACATTTCCTAACAGAAGGATGTGGTTGATGAATCTGTCTGTATATGTTTTGCCTGTAAATATGATGCCTTATTTCATTTAAAAACTCATTTTCTGAGTGTGTGTGGGGGGGGGGGGGTCATATGGCCTCCAAATGCTGTATAAAAATGCCTTTAGGTAATGACAATTTTTGAAGGAGCTCTTGAAATATTTGAGTGCGGTATATCCGAAAAATTTATCCTGCTGATTTGATGTGTGACACAGGTGAAGCTGTCATCATGTATGGATGTGACACCAGTGAAGCTGTCATCATGTATGGTTGTGACACCAGTGAAGCTGTCATCATGTATGGTTGTGACACCAGTGAAGCTGTCACAATGTATGGTTGTGACACCAGTGAAGCTGTCATCATGTATGGTTGTGACACCAGTGAAGCTGTCATCATGTATGGTTGTGACACCAGTGAAGCTGTCATCATGTATGGTTGTGACACCAGTGAAGCTGTCATCATGTATGGTTGTCACACAAGTGAAGCTGTCATCATGTATGGTTGTCACACCAGTGAAGCTGTCACAATGTATGGTTGTGACACCAGTGAAGCTGTCACAATGTATGGTTGTCACACCAGTGAAGCTGTCATCATGTATGGTTGTCACACCAGTGAAGCTGTCATCATGTATGGTTGTCACACAAGTGAAGCTGTCACACCAGTGAAGCTGTCATCATGTATGGTTGTCACACAAGTGAAGCTGTCACACCAGTGAAGCTGTCATCATGTATGGTTGTCACACCAGTGAAGCTGTCACACCAGTGAAGCTGTCATTATGTATGGTTGTCACACCAGTGAAGCTGTCACACCAGTGAAGCTGTCATCATGTATGGTTGTGACACAAGTGAAGCGGTCACACCAGTGAAGCTGTCATCATGTATGGGTGTGACACCAGTGAAGCGGTCATACCAGTGAAGCTGTCATCATGTATGGTTGTGACACCAGTGAAGCGGTCACACCAGTGAAGCTGTCATCATGTATGGGTGTGACACAAGTGAAGCGGTCACACCAGTGAAGCTGTCATCATGTATGGGTGTGACACAAGTGAAGCGGTCACACCAGGGAAGCTGTCTCACCAGTGAAGCTGTCACAATGTTTGGGTGTGACACCAGTGAAGCTGTCACACCAGTGAAGCTGTCTCACCAGTGAAGCTGTCACAATGTTTGGTTGTGACACCAGTGAAGCGGTCACACCAGTGAAGCTGTCACTATGTTTGGGTGTGACACCAGTGAAGCTGTCACAATGTTTGGGTGTGACACCAGTGAAGCTGTCACACCAGTGAAGCTGTCATCATGTATGGTTGTGAGACAAGTGAAGCGGTCACACCAGGGAAGCTGTCACTATGTTTGGGTGTGACAAGTGAAGCGGTCACACCAGTGAAGCTGTCACTATGTTTGGGTGTGACACCAGTGAAGCTGTCACACCAGTGAAGCTGTCACAATGTTTGGTTGTGACACCAGTGAAGCGGTCACTATGTTTGGGTGTGACACCAGTGAAGCTGTCACACCAGTGAAGCTGTCACACCAGTGAAGCTGTCATCATGTTTGGGTGTGACAAGTGAAGCTGTCACACCAGTGAAGCTGTCATCATGTATGGGTGTGACAAGTGAAGCGGTCACACCAGTGAAGCTGTCACTATGGACATCACCTGAGTCAAGTCATCTTCACTTGCAACAAGAAACTGGATTTTGTGAAGATAATGAAATCTGACTCTACAAGCAGCTTAAATGGGAAAGTAAAAAGGAGAAAAAGTGAGAAAGTAATTCATGAGCATTGAAGTCAAAAGAGGAATACTCAGCTAAAAAATGTCTTATGAAAGTTGAATTCAGTGTAGAATTGATTCCTGGGGCATCTAGTCTTCTACTTTTCTACTTATAGTGTTTACTTGCTGCTAAATATTCACTGTTATGCACCTTTGCTTCACCATTTAATGGTGAAGCAAAGGTTCCATTTCTATAACATAAACCATTCAACTGCTACATGATGGTGAGCTGAAAAGCCTCGTACAATCGCTTCCCACTGCTCCAGTTCTATAAACCTGAATTTACCTGAGGGGCCGCTAATACTAGTGGCCTTGACAAGGACAGGAAGCTGGTGGCTTGTCAAAGGTCCCTTCATTTGCCCTGATGAACGGTTTTGAATGTTAAATCTGTCTTCGGAGCAGTTCTTTTCAAAACGTATCATCGCAAAGAGTCGACTGCACTCCAGACTGATTGACACAAACTTGGAAAAGCAGTTGTGAGTAGTATAAAATATAACATGGCTGGTATTGAGAGGAGCCGGTCGGCCGAGCGGACAGCACGCTGGACTTGTGATCCTGTGGTCCTGGGTTCGATCCCAGGCGCCGGCGAGAAACAATGGGCAGAGTTTCATTCACCCAATGCCCCTGTTACCTAGCAGTAAAATAGGTACCTGGGTGTTAGTCAGCTGTCACGGGCTGCTTCCTGGGGAGTGGAGGCCTGGTCGAGGACCTGAAATCATCTCAAGATAACCTCAAGATAGCATTATCATTAATACCAGCTAACATGGCATGCCTCACAATAGCAGTTCCAGCCATCACGTTAGGGGCGAGTTAATTAAATGTTTGACCAAATAGAGCAAGCAAATTTTTTAGGGATAATTTTGTATGGCCCGTGAATGACGCTGTAAATACCCAAATGGCCCTTGGCAGAAGCAACCCGTTCTCGCAAATTTAATAAGTCAATATTGACTTATTAAATATGTGCATAGGTGACATACTTAACATAATAGTTTCCCTTGAAAATCTTCATAGAAAACACCGACCTTACCTAACCTACTTAGTATGTTAAGATAAGCATCTTATTGCTTCGTAATTACAATTATTACCTAACCTATACCTATAATAGGTTAAGTATCAATTGTAATTACGAAGCTATAAGATGCTTATTTTAACATACTAAGTAGGTTAGGTAAGGTCGGTGTTTTCTATGAAGCTTTTCAAGGGAAACTATTATGTTTAGTATGTCACCTATGCACGCAACTAATAAGTCAATATTGACTTATTAAATTTGCGAGAACGGGTTGGGCAGAATAAAAGAGTTCCCACCCTTATTGTAGAGGAAAGATACAGTATTTTAAAACCTTTGAAAATATAAAAATTATACACATGATATATTTCAAAATTTCATTTAATTTCAAAATCACTTGCTTATTACTTGCATTATCTAAAGTATTACGAATTCTTTTTATATTAATGATGGACCTTTGTGTAGGCCTATATAATACTATATTAAAATTGTGTTATTTGTATAGTATAGATTCAGTTTCTTATATTTTAGGATTAACAAATAATTATAGAATTTTATGGGTTCTGAACATTGCCATTGGCTTGTCAGTTAATATGCTTTATTCTAAATTATTTTGCCGTATTGTTTATAAGAGTACAAAGTTTTACTGTATATATATATACAAATTGTTTTAATAAATCTTTGTTTATTTTCAGGGGCCAGATTCACGAAGGAGTTACACAAGCACTTACGAACCTGTGCATCTTTTCTCAATCTTTGGCTGCTTTGTTTACAATTATTAAACAGTTAATGAGCTCCGAAGCACCAGGAGGCTGTTTATAACAATAACAACAGTTGATTGGCAAGTTTTCATGATTGTAAACTGTTTAATAAATGTAACCAAAGCCGTCAAAGATTGAGGAAAGATGTACACGTTCGTAAGTGCTTGCGTAACTGCTTCGTGAATCTGGGTCCAGATGTCTATCTATTGTACACTACATTTTTTTTTATTATGGCAATACTGTTCTGTCGTTGCGTATGTGTATGATATAAATAAGTAGTTTATTTTTTAGTTTATTAAATAAAGTTTTAATAAATAAATTAAATTTAATAAAGTTTAAATAAAATTTAGTTTATTAAATAAAATAAGTTTATTTTGTGGTACTCAATTGATCAATTTTTTTCAAGATTCATATGAACTTTGACCTGACTGATGGGGTTCTGGGAGTTGTTCTACTGCCCAAGCCCGGCCCGAGGCCAGGCTTGACTTGTGAGAGTTTGGTCCACCAGGCTGTTGCTTGGAGCGGCCCGCAGGCCCACATATACAAAGTTTTACTTTGATCATTACCCCACATTTCTCTTAACTAACATTAGAAAACCACCTCTTGAGTCAAGAGTGATACGTTTTAGACTACACAATGAAACTGCTATAGACAATTTTATAACTGCTGCTGATAATGTCAACTGGGAGTCCGAGTTAGGTAACATAGTGGACATCAACCTAGCAGTGCAATCTTTTCTTCAAAAAACTCTTAGCCTTTATAATACCCACTGTCCTATGCTTACAAAACAAGTCACAACCAAAAGGCTTAACAATCCCTGGCTTACAAAGGGAATACTTAAATCTATTAATAAAAAACATGACCTTGAGAAGAAGTATAGGTTAGGAATTGTCTCCAAAGAATTCTCAAAGAATTACTCATTATTGCTGTCTAAGATAATTAGACGAGCCAAAACTAAATACTACGAAGATAAATTTACCCAAATAAAGAGCAACATTAAACAAACTTGGAGAACCATTTCTCAAATATTGGGATCAAAGAAGTCTTTAAATAACAAACCGACTCCTGTCTAATAACGATGGTCAGCTTTCATCCTCTGATACTGCTATTGAGTTCAATAGGTTCTTCTCTTCCATTGGTTCATCCCTTGCAAATGATATTCCATCTTCCAGTACTGACATTAATGACTATCTTTCAGGTAACTATCCACAGTCTCTGTACCTAAAGCCTATTAATTCCACTGACGTCAATGAGATAATCCTTTCCCTTAAAACCAAGTCTGGTGCCCTTGAGGAGATACCAACTTTAATTTACAAAAAAGCCTCCAGATCTTTAGCCCCTGCTATTGCTTTGCTCTTCAACAAGTCACTTGAACTCCAAACCTTCCCAGATATTCTAAAAAAAAGCGAGAGTAACGCCTGTCCACAAATGTGATAATCTCACAGATGTTAACAACTACAGACCTATATCTATCCTGCCAAACTTGTCAAAAATTTTTGAAAAACTAATCTATAAGCAGCTTTACTCATATCTAGCCAAACTCAATATACTTAGCCCTTGCCAATATGGCTTCAGACCCAAAAAAAGCACTAACGATGCACTTATTAGTATGCTTAACTCGATTCATACAGCTCTTGATAAAAATGAGTTCCCTGTTGGGTTGTTTGTGGACCTGCGTAAAGCTTTTGATACTGTCAACCACCAAAACCTTCTTCTTAAATTACATCATTATGGAGTCAGAGGACACTCCCTACAATACCTCGAGTCCTACCTTACTGACAGGCTCCAATATGTTTCTGTGAATAATACAATTTCTCCCACCCTACCCATCAACATTGGTGTTCCCCAGGGCAGCATACTTGGCCCTCTCCTCTTTCTCATCTACATTAATGACCTTCCAAATGCCTCCCAACACCTCAAACCAATTCTATTTGCTGACGACACAACCTTCATTTACTCCAGTCCTGATCCCCTTGCTCTAAATGCCACAGTAAATACTGAGCTAAATAAAGTACATCTGTGGCTAACTGCCAACAAACTCACCCTTAACATTGACAAAACTTTCTATATTCTGTTTGGCAATAAATCCTCTAATCAAATAAATCTCAAAATAAACAATACCCAAATTTGTAACAAATTAGATGGCAATTTCCTTGGCATTCTCATTGACCACAAGCTGAATTTCCAGGGACACATTCTAAACATATCAAAAAAAGTTTCAAAAACTGTTGGCATTCTTTCTAAGATCAGATATTATGTACCTCGCCCTGCCCTGGTGACTCTATTACTCCCTTATCTATCCATATCTCAACTATGGTATTTGTGCTTGGGGTTCTACTACCCAAAATCATTTACGTCCTCTAATTACTCAACACAAAGCTGCTATTAGGACAATATCCAACTCTGGCCCCAGACATCACTCGGTACTCCTACTCAAATCTCTGAATATGTTAGACATTAAGTCACTGCACATTCTCTCATGTGTATTATACATATATAAAACGCTGAACTATAATGCCAATCCTGATCTCAAAAGCTTCATAAAAGGTTGTAACAGAACCCATGCGCACCACACCAGAAATAAATACAGTTTTGATATTCCTAGAGTATGACTTAATCAAACTAGAAATGCTCTACAAATCAAGGGGCCCAGAATGTGGAATGACCTTCCCAACCATGTTAAAGACTGTACCTCTCTCAACCAGTTTAAGATAAAAACTAAACACTACCTAATAAATTCCCTGTAACCTACCTTACCCCTCTATTGTCAACCCATGTCTGTTTTCTTAAACAACGCTGTTTGTCGACCTAATTATATTTGTGCTGCTTTTTCAGCCATGTTCTCCCCCTTTTTATCTTTATTTGTTCAACACATTTTATTCTTTATACTCAATTAGTATTAAGTTTTAGTCATTAATTTTTTTCATGCCCGAAACGCTTTGCGTAATAGTGGCTTTAGGCTTTGTATGTACTAGCTCTATCTATAAATCCATCAAATTTTGTAAAATCTCTTGTATGTATGTACTTTACCTGAATAAACATTTATTATTTATTTACCTATCTTCACTACATTACATTTGGTTGGGTTAAACTCTAACAACCACTTGTTCGACCATTCCTTCAACTTGTCTAGGTCTTCTTGAAGCCTCAAACAGTCCTCTTCTGTTTTAATCCTTCTCATAATTTTAGCATCGTCCGCAAACATTGAGAGAAATGAATCGATACCCTCCGGGAGATCATTTACATATATCAGAAACAAGATAGGACCGAGTACAGAGCCCTGTGGGACTCCACTGGTGACTTCACGCCAATCGGAGGTCTCACCCCTCACCGTAACTCTCTGCATCCTATTGCTTAGGTACTCCCTTATCCACTGGAGCACCTTAACAGCTACACCTGCCTGTCTCTCCAGCTTATGTACCAGCCTCTTATGCGGTACTGTGTCAAAGGCTTTCCGACAATCCAAGAAAATGCAGTCCGCCCAGCCCTCTCTTTCTTGCTTAATCTTTGACACCATTATTAATTTATTTAGCTCAAGAGCGAGGCAAAGAACCGGTTCTAAGTTTGCCCTGCAAGATGGCACTCCCAAGGAATATGAAGTTGCATTACATTGCAACCTTTCAACGCGATGAATTAGTTGCTTGTGTGTGTTCATTAGGCAATGTTTGTTCTGCCGAGAGGCTGTTCCTTCTTAAGCTGGTATTGTTCTGCAAATATCAGTATTGTTATTGTGGAACATTTATGTTAATATGAGAGAGAGAGAGAGAGAGAGAGAGAGAGAGAGAGAGAGAGAGAGAGAGAGAGAGAGAGAGAGAGAGAGAGAGAGAGAGAGAGAGAGGATATAGAGGAGAAGCTGTTACCCATGCAGCAGGTCAATATGGAGGAGATGCTGTTACCCATGCAGCAGGTCAATATGGAGGGAGAAGCTGTTACCCATGCAGCAGATCAATATGGAGGGATAAGCTGTTACCCATGCAGCAGATCAATATGGAGGAGAAGCTGTTACCCATGCAGCAGATCAATATGGAGGGATAAGCTGTTACCCATGCAGCAGGTCAATATGGAGGAGAAGCTGTTACCCATGCAGCAGATCAATATGGAGGGATAAGCTGTTACCCATGCAGCAGATCAATATGGAGGGATAAGCTGTTACCCATGCAGCAGGTTGATATGGAGGGAGAAGCTGTTACCCATGCAGCAGATCAATATGGAGGGATAAGCTGTTACCCATGCAGCAGATCAATATGGAGGGATAAGCTGTTACCCATGCAGCAGATCAATATGGAGGAGAAGCTGTTACCCATGCAGCAGGTCTATATGGTGGAGAAGCTGTTACCCATGCAGCAGGTCAATATGGAGGGATAAGCTGTTACCCATGCAGCAGGTCAATATGGAGGGATAAGCTGTTACCCATGCAGCAGGTCAATATGGAGGAGAAGCTGTTACCCATGCAGCAGGTCAATATGGAGGGAGAAGCTGTTACCCATGCAGCAGGTCAATATGGAGGGAGAAGCTGTTACCCATGCAGCAGGTCTATATGGTGGAGAAGCTGTTACCCATGCAGCAGGTCTATATGGTGGAGAAGCTGTTACCCATGCAGCAGGTCAATATGGAGGAGAAGCTGTTACCCATGCAGCAGGTCAATATGGAGGAGAAGCTGTTACCCATGCAGCAGGTCGATATGGAGGAGAAGCTGTTACCCATGCAGCAGGTCAATATGGAGGAGAAGCTGTTACCCATGCAGCAGGTCAATATGGAGGAGAAGCTGTTACCCATGCAGCAGGTCTATATGGAGGGAGAAGCTGTTACCCATGCAGCAGGTCTATATGGAGAAGCTGTTACCCATGCAGCAGGTCTATATGGAGAAGCTGTTACCCATGCAGCAGGTCTATATGGGGGGAGAAGCTGTTACCCATGCAGCAGGTCTATATGGGGGGAGAAGCTGTTACCCATGCAGCAGGTCAATATGGGGGGAGAAGCTGTTACCCATGCAGCAGGTCTATATGGGGGGAGAAGCTGTTACCCATGCAGCAGGTCAATATGGAGGAGAAGCTGTTACCCATGCAGCGTTACCATTTTAACAAATGCCAAAGAAGAATGGGAGGAGCCTGACGGCTCAGTGGACAGCACTCGGGATTCGTAGTCCTGAGATTCCGGGTTCCATCCCCGACGGAGGCGGAAAAAATGGGCAGTTTCTTTCAGCCTGATGGCCCTGTTCACCTAGCAGTCAATAGGTACCTGGGAGTTAGACAGCTGCCACGGGCTGCTGCTCACACGGTCCTCATGGTGTCTCAAAGCGCTTCTACAAAACAATAACAAATAATGATATCTTACCAGACGACCGGGCCGCGGGGACACTAAGCCCCGGAAGCACCTCAAGGAAGCAAGGTACCATAGCTCATCCGTCAGGTGGAAAATGAAATCTTTCCTCCAGTGCGAAATTAAACTTTTATTTTAGTCAAAATCTGCATAAAAATGAATACAATTTTTTAATGAATATATAAAAAATTGTGAATTTGCCTAAGTCAGTTTAACATAGAAGAAAATATATACATTGAAGGAATTATTATTTTTCATTTCCACCATTTTTTCAATAACTGGAAAAATTGGAGACTGTCCGAATATTGGTGGGTTATCTTGGGGTTATCTTGAGGTTTATCTTGGGGTTATCTTGAGGTTTATCTTGGGGTTATCTTGAGGTTTATCTTGGGGTTATCTTGAGGTTTATCTTGGGGTTATCTTGAGGGTTATCTTGCGGGTTATCTTGAGGGTTATCTTGCGGGTTATCTTGAGGTTGTCTCGTGGTTATCTTGCGGGTTATCTTGTGGTTATCTTGGGATTATCTTGTGGTTATCTCGGGGTTATCTTAGGTTTATCTTGAGGTTATCTTGGGTTATATTGAGGTTATTTTAGGGTTATCTTGAGGGTAATCTAGAGGTTATCTTTGGGTTATCTTGAGGATATCCCGAGTTATCTTGAGGTTATCTTGGGGCTATCTTGTGGTTATCTTGGGTTATCTTGAGGTTATCTTGTGGTTATTTTGGGGTTATCTTAAGTTTATCTTGGGGGTTATCTTTAGGTTATCTTAGGTTTATCTTGAGGTTATCTTGGGTTATATTGAAGTTATCTTAGGGTTATCTAGAGGTTATCTTGTGGTTATTATGAGGTTATCTTGAAATTATCTCAGGGTAATCCTCAGGTTATCATAGGGTTATCTTGAGGTTATCTCGTGGTTATCTTGAGGTTATCTTGAGGGTTATCTTTAGGTTATCTTTGAGTTATCTGGAAGTTATCTTGACGTAATCTTGGGGGTTATCATGAGATTATCTTGTGATTATCGTGTGGGCTATCTTCTGGTTATCATGAGATTATCTTCAGGTTTTCTTAGGGTTATCTTTAGATGATTTGGGGCAGTTTAGGGTTATCATGAGGTTATCTTGGGGTTATCATGAGGTTATCTTAGGGTTATCTTGAGGATAACTTGGGGTTATCTTGAGATGATTTGGTGGAAGTTTAGGGTTATCATGAGGTAATCTTGTGGTTATCTTGAGGATAACTTGGGGGTTAAATTGAGATGATTTGGTGGCAGTTTAGGGTTATCATGAGGTTATCTTGTGGTTATCTTGAGGATAACTTGGGGTTAAATTGAGATGATTTGGTGGCAGTTTAGGGTTATCATGAGGTTATTTTGGGGGTTATATAGAGGTAATCTTGGGGTTATCTTGAGGGTTATCTTGAGATGATTTCGCGGCCCGGGCCTCCACCGTTGTGCTACTCATCCCCAGGAAGCAGCAGCTGTCTAAAACTCCCAGGTACCTATTGACTGCTGCTAGGGTGAACAGGTGCATCAGGGGTGAAAGCAGCTCCGCCCGTCACCACGCCCTCCTGACGCAGGTGAGGGGAGAAGGTACCTAATGACTGCTAGGGTGAACAGGAGCATCAGGGGTGAAAGCAGCTCCGCCCGTCACCACGCCCTCCTGACGCAGGTAAGGGGAGACATGTTTGGGTCGGTTGTAGGGCGGGGCCGCCGTGTTGACATTCAGTCACCTCTCAGACGTGGTCGCGGGCGGTCGCGTCGCTCTCGCTCCAGGTTCTTCCCCCCACCCACTCCTTCAGCGGAACCTTTTGGGCGTTCCCGCGGGATATCCCGCCACGGGACACGGGTCCCCTGGGACTGCATGGGGATATAGAGTCCCCCGCGGCTCTAAGTTCTTGGAATCAACTCATAGACTTTAATATATCGTGATATCTTGAATGGCACAGTCACTTGCTTTACGTTAACGATTTTGTTCTATGTTGGGAAGCTCTTAAGCGCAAAGCTTATAAGTTACGACAAGTTGAGCATACTTAATTAAGTGCGGATATAAGTGGCGTTGCAGTAACTTAACAGTTTATTATGTAAACGAGACTGATATTACTGGTCTAGGCTGACCAGCCCCAAGACTCTCCATCAAGGATCATATTATATCTCTCAAGATCCGGATTCTGGCTCTCAAGATCCGGATTCTGGCTCTCAAGATCCGGATTCTGGCTCTCAAGATCCGGATTCTGGCGCCAGAACGCCCTTGGTGGGCCTGACCGTCTCTCCTGAAGACTGCTTTCAGGCCGTCAGGCTGGTGCTTCAGTCAGTCTGGTGCTTCAATCAGTCTGGTGCTTCAGTCAGTCTGGTGCTTCAGTCAGTCTGGTGCTTCAGTCAGCCTGGTGCTTCAGTCAATCTGGTGCTTCAGTCAGTCTGGTGCTTCAGTCAGCCTGGTGCTTCAGATAGCCTGGTGCTTCAGTCAGTCTGGTGCTTCAGTCAGTCTGGTGCTTCAGACAGTCTGGTGCTTCAGTCAGTCTTGTGCTTCAGACAGTCTGGTGCTTCAGTCAGTCTGGTGCATCAGTCAGTCTGGTGCTTCAGTCAGTCTTGTGCTTCAGACAGTCTGGTGCTTCAGTCAGTCTGGTACTTCAGTCAGTCTGGTGCATCAGTCAGTCTGGTGCTTCAGTCAGTCTTGTGCTTCAGACAGTCTGGTGCTTCAGACAGTCTGGTGCTTCAGTCAGTCTGGTGCTTCAGACAGTCTGGTGCTTCAGACAGTCTGGTGCTTCAGTCAGTCTGGTGCTTCAGACAGTCTGGTGCTTCAGTCAGTCTGGTGCTTCAGACAGTCTGGTGCTTCAGACAGTCTGGTGCTTCAGACAGTCTGGTGCTTCAGTCAGTCTGGTGCTTCAGTCAGTCTTGTGCTTCAGACAGTCTGGTGCTTCAGACAGTCTGGTGCTTCAGACAGTCTGGTGCTTCAGACAGTCTGGTGCTTCAGACAGTCTGGTGCTTCAGACAGTCTGGTGCTTCAGTCAGTCTGGTGCTTCAGACAGTCTGGTGCTTCAGGCAGTCTGGTGCTTCAGACAGTCTGGTGCTTCAGTCAGTCTGGTGCTTCAGACAGTCTGGTGCTTCAGTCAGTCTTGTGCTTCAGACAGTCTGGTGCTTCAGACAGTCTGGTGCTTCAGACAGTCTGGTGCTTCAGTCAGTCTGGTGCTTCAGACAGTCTGGTGCTTCAGACAGTCTGGTGCTTCAGACAGTCTGGTGCATCAGTCAGTCTGGTGCTTCAGTCAGTCTGGTGCTTCAGACAGTCTGGTGCTTCAGACAGTCTGGTGCTTCAGACAGTCTGGTGCATCAGTCAGTCTGGTGCTTCAGTCAGTCTTGTGCTTCAGTCAGTCTAGTGCTTCAGTCTGGTGCTTCAGACAGTCTGGTGCTTCAGTCTGGTGCTTCAGTCAGTCTGGTGCTTTAGTCAGTCTGGTGCTTCAGTCAGTCTGGTGCTTCAGTCAGTCTGATGGTTCAGTCAGTCTGGTGCTTCAGTCAGCCTGGTGCTTCAGTCAATCTGGTGCTCAGTCAGTCTTGTGCTTCAGACAGTCTGGTGCTTCAGACAGTCTGGTGCTTCAGACAGTCTGGTGCATCAGTCAGTCTGGTGCTTCAGTCAGTCTTGTGCTTCAGACAGTCTGGTGCTTCAGTCAGCCTGGTGCTTCAGTCAGTCTGGTGCTTCAGTCTGGTGCTTCAGACAGTCTGGTGCTTCAGTCTGGTGTTTCAGTCAGTCTGGTGCTTTAGTCAGTCTGGTGCTTCAGTCAATCTGGTGCTTCAGTCAGTCTGATGGTTCAGTCAGTCTGGTGCTTCAGTCAGCCTGGTGCTTCAGTCAGTCTGGTGCTTCAGTCAGTCTGGTGCTTCAGTCAGTCTGGTGCTTCAGTCAGTCTTGTGCTTCAGACAGTCTGGTGCTTCAGTCAGTCTGGTGCTTCAGTCAGTCTGGTGCTTCAGTCAGTCTGGTGCTTCAGTCAATCTGGTGATTCAGTCAGTCTTGTGCTTCAGTCAGTCTGGTGCTTCAGACAGTCTGATGCTTCAGTCAGTCTGGTGCTTCAGTCAGTCTGGTGCTTCAGTCAGTCTTGTGCTTCAGTCAGTCTTGTGCTTCAGTCAGTCTGGTGCTTCAGTCTGATGCTTCAGTCTGGTGCTTCAGTCAGTCTGGTGCTTCAGTCAATCTGGTGCTTCAGTCAATCTGGTGCTTCAGTCAGTCTGGTGCTTCAGTCAGTCTTGTGCTTCAGTCAGTCTGGTGCTTCAGACAGTCTGGTGCTTCATTCTGGTGCTTCAGTCAGTCTGGTGCTTCAGTCAATCTGGTGCTTCAGTCAGTCTGGTGCTTCAGTCAGTCTGGTGCTTCAGTCAATCTGGTGCTTCAGTCAGTCTGGTGCTTCAGTCAGTCTTGTGCTTCAGTCAGTCTGGTGCTTCAGTCTGATGCTTCAGTCTGGTGCTTCAGTCAGTCTGGTGCTTCAGTCAATCTGGTGCTTCAGTCAATCTGGTGCTTCAGTCAGTCTGATGGTTCAGTCAGTCTGGTGCTTCAGTCAGCCTGGTGCTTCAGTCAATCTGGTGCTCAGTCAGTCTTGTGCTTCAGACAGTCTGGTGCTTCAGACAGTCTGGTGCTTCAGACAGTCTGGTGCATCAGTCAGTCTGGTGCTTCAGTCAGTCTTGTGCTTCAGACAGTCTGGTGCTTCAGTCAGTCTGGTGCTTCAGTCAGTCTGGTGCTTCAGACAGTCTGGTGCTTCAGTCTGGTGTTTCAGTCAGTCTGGTGCTTTAGTCAGTCTGGTGCTTCAGTCAATCTGGTGCTTCAGTCAGTCTGATGGTTCAGTCAGTCTGGTGCTTCAGTCAGCCTGGTGCTTCAGTCAGTCTGGTGCTTCAGTCAGTCTGGTGCTTCAGTCAGTCTGGTGCTTCAGTCAGTCTTGTGCTTCAGACAGTCTGGTGCTTCAGTCAGTCTGGTGCTTCAGTCAGTCTGGTGCTTCAGTCAGTCTGGTGCTTCAGTCAATCTGGTGATTCAGTCAGTCTTGTGCTTCAGTCAGTCTGGTGCTTCAGACAGTCTGATGCTTCAGTCAGTCTGGTGCTTCAGTCAGTCTGGTGCTTCAGTCAGTCTTGTGCTTCAGTCAGTCTTGTGCTTCAGTCAGTCTGGTGCTTCAGTCTGATGCTTCAGTCTGGTGCTTCAGTCAGTCTGGTGCTTCAGTCAATCTGGTGCTTCAGTCAATCTGGTGCTTCAGTCAGTCTGGTGCTTCAGTCAGTCTTGTGCTTCAGTCAGTCTGGTGCTTCAGACAGTCTGGTGCTTCATTCTGGTGCTTCAGTCAGTCTGGTGCTTCAGTCAATCTGGTGCTTCAGTCAGTCTGGTGCTTCAGTCAGTCTGGTGCTTCAGTCAATCTGGTGCTTCAGTCAGTCTGGTGCTTCAGTCAGTCTTGTGCTTCAGTCAGTCTGGTGCTTCAGTCTGATGCTTCAGTCTGGTGCTTCAGTCAGTCTGGTGCTTCAGTCAATCTGGTGCTTCAGTCAATCTGGTGCTTCAGTCAGTCTGGTGCTTCAGTCAGTCTTGTGCTTCAGTCAGTCTGGTGCTTCAGACAGTCTGGTGCTTCATTCTGGTGCTTCAGTCAGTCTGGTGCTTCAGTCAGTCTGGTGCTTCAGTCAGTCTGGTGCTTCAGTCAGTCTGGGGCTTCAGGCACAACTAGTGGCAATATTTATATACAAATTCGTAAAGAAGAAACGTGTTTGTAACATTTGTTATTAATTTGTTCAGGTGATTCAAAGAACTGTTGTGGCGAGCAGCTGATAGTTGATATAGTGACGCAAATCAAACCAACTGTAGTGACGCAGCCTTGCGTCATTTAGTGACGCGAGAATAATAGTGTGTTAAGAGATATAAGAATAAGCTAAAAATTGAATATTGAGTTCAAATATCGAAAAAAATTCTTCGTTGGAGGCTAGACTATGATAATAATATATACTTATTATAATCGTGTAGAATGATGCTACGAGATGTTATAAAGACGCTGGTAATGACGCAATGACGCAAGAATAAACAGTTAGACGGAATTCGAGGAGAAGCCTCGTCTGATTTGCTTCCGAAGGAGACAAAATTTGTCTATAGTGCTTTTGGATGAAATGGCGCAGAAAATGGTATTTTTGAGGGCTAATGATTGATGAAATTTGGGTGTTAATGGGCGAGTGAAGTCCTCAAAGGCGAGGTGTGCCTGGGACTGGAGGTGAAGGGCACGATGTATGAGGCTGTGGAAGCCACAGGGACTCCAAACCTGCTGTCATTGCGAGATATGAGCGGCGCCACACGCTGCCTGCAGGTGTGAAGCCTCGTGCACACACCCGCTACCCCCAGACATCTAAAGAGTCAGCTAGCTGCGCCTGCAGGTGTAGGGGCGGAACATGAGGGAGATACGAACCCCGTGGAAACCTACGCCCCGCAGCCGGAGAAGATGGCAGAAGATTCTTGTGGTCGTAGTAGGAATAGGGGCAAGCATGGCGGCAAGCAGCGAACTCCCGGACCGGGAGTGTTGCGACTCGGCCCCGCCTCCTCCCCCTCACTATCTCACAGTCACCTCCACCTCCTCATCATCCACCTCACAACCCCCCACACATGGTGAGTATAACCCCCCTCCCCCCCCCGCCATCGTCATTAATACCGTATACATCAACCTGGTATGAATACCAGCGTATACATAGTGTTGTATGTGTGTTTTATGTATCATTACTCATGTGTGTATATTGGGATCACGCTAGGCTATCTTGTGAAGGCAGCACTGGTTATCTTGGGGTTATCGTGGGGTTATCTTGAGGTTATCTTGTGATTATCTTGAGGTTATCGTGGGGTTATCTTGGGGTTATCTTGAGGTTATCTCGTGAAGGCAGCAGTGGTCAAGACCAGTGGTTGTGTCAAGGGTGTCAAGTGGTTGTGTCAAGGGTGTCAAGACCAGTGGTTGTGTCAAGGGTGTCAAGACCAGTGTTTGTGTCAAGGGTGTCAAGAGCAGTAGTTGTGTCAAGGGTGTCAAGTGGTTGTGTCAAGGGTGTCAAGACCAGTGTTTGTGTCAAGGGTGTCAAGAGCAGTGGTTGTGTCAAGGGTGTCAAGACCAGTGTTTGTGTCAAGGGTGTCAAGAGCAGTAGTTGTGTCAAGGGTGTCAAGTGGTTGTGTCAAGGGTGTCAAGTGGTTGTGTCAAGGGTGTCAAGACCAGTGGTTGTGTCAAGGGTGTCAAGACCAGTGGTTGTGTCAAGGGTGTCAAGTGGTTGTGTCAAGGGTGTCAAGTGGTTGTGTCAAGGGTGTCAAGACCAGTGGTTGTGTCAAAGGTGTCAAGTGGTTGTGTCAAGGGTGTCAAGACCAGTGGTTGTGTCAAGGGTGTCAAGAACAGTGGTTGTATCAAAGGTGTCAAGTGGTTGTGTCAAGGGTGTCAAGACCAGTGGTTGTGTCAAGGGTGTCAAGTGGTTGTGTCAAGGGTGTCAAGTGGTTGTGTCAAGGGTGTCAAGAGCAGTAGTTGTGTCAAGGGTGTCAAGTGGTTGTGTCAAGGGTGTCAAGACCAGTGTTTGTGTCAAGGGTGTCAAGAGCAGTGGTTGTGTCAAGGGTGTCAAGACCAGTGTTTGTGTCAAGGGTGTCAAGAGCAGTAGTTGTGTCAAGGGTGTCAAGTGGTTGTGTCAAGGGTGTCAAGAGCAGTAGTTGTGTCAAGGGTGTCAAGTGGTTGTGTCAAGGGTGTCAAGTGGTTGTGTCAAGGGTGTCAAGACCAGTGGTTGTGTCAAGGGTGTCAAGACCAGTGGTTGTGTCAAGGGTGTCAAGTGGTTGTGTCAAGGGTGTCAAGACCAGTGGTTGTGTCAAAGGTGTCAAGTGGTTGTGTCAAGGGTGTCAAGACCAGTGGTTGTGTCAAGGGTGTCAAGAACAGTGGTTGTATCAAAGGTGTCAAGTGGTTGTGTCAAGGGTGTCAAGACCAGTGGTTGTGTCAAGGGTGTCAAGTGGTTGTGTCAAGGGTGTCAAGACCAGTGGTTGTGTCAAGGGTGTCAAGACCAGTGGTTGTATCAAAGGTGTCAAGTGGTTGTATCAAAGGTGTCAAGTGGTTGTGTCAAGGGTGTCAAGACCAGTGGTTGTGTCAAGGGTGTCAAGACCAGTGGTTGTGTCAAGGGTGTCAAGTGGTTGTGTCAAGGGTGTCAAGTGGTTGTGTCAAGGGTGTCAAGTGGTTGTGTCAAGGGTGTCAAGTGGTTGTGTCAAGGGTGTCAAGTGGTTGTGTCAAGGGTGTCAAGTGGTTGTGTCAAGGGGCCAAAACAATTACCCGCCAAGTAATTACGGCCCCGCAGAGAGTAGTTACCGCAGAAACCGACTAAACAACGCAATTACCGCAATTTATGGAGGAGTAAAGTTATTTGACCAGGAAGAGGCTCGCCCGCTAGCATTGTTGACATTGTTGCTTCTGTAGACTCGCGTGTTGACCCTAGTTGAGGAAGAGGCTCGCCCACTAGCATTGTTGACATTGTTGCTTCTGTAGACTCGCGTGTTGACCCTAGTTGAGGAAGAGGCTCGCCCGCTAGCATTGTTGACATTGTTGCTTCTGTAGACTCGCGTGTTGACCCCAGTTGAGGAAGAGGCTCGCCCGCTAGCATTGTTGACATTGTTGCTTCTGTAGACTCGCGTGTTGACCCTAGTTGAGGAAGAGGCTCGCCCGCTAGCATTGTTGACAATGTTGCTTCTGTAGACTCGCGTGTTGACCCCAGTTGAGGAAGAGGCTCGCCCGCTAGCATTGTTGACATTGTTGCTTCTGTAGACTCGCGTGTTGACCCTAGTTGAGGAAGAGGCTCGCCCGCTAGCATTGTTGACATTGTTGCTTCTGTAGACTCGCGTGTTGACCCCAGTTGAGGAAGAGGCTCGCCCGCTAGCATTGTTGACATTGTTGCTTCTGTAGACTCGCACGTTGACCCTAGTTGAGGAAGAGGCTCGCCCGCTAGCATTGTTGACATTGTTGCTTCTGTAGACTCGCGTGTTGACCCCAGTTGAGGAAGGGGCTCGCCCGCTAGCATTGTTGACATTGTTGCTTCTGTAGACTCGCGTGTTGACCCTAGTTGAGGAAGAGGCTCGCCCACTAGCATTGTTGACATTGTTGCTTCTGTAGACTCGCGTGTTGACCCCAGTTGAGGAAGAGGCTCGCCCGCTAGCATTGTTGACATTGTTGCTTCTGTTGACTCGCGTGTTGACCCTAGTTGAGGAAGAGGCTCGCCCACTAGCATTGTTGACATTGTTGCTTCTGTAGACTCGCGTGTTGACCCTAGTTGAGGAAGAGGCTCGCCCGCTAGCATTGTTGACATTGTTGCTTCTGAAGACTCGCGTGTTGACCCCAGTTGAGGAAGAGGCTCGCCCGCTAGCATTGTTGACATTGTTGCTTCTGTAGACTCGCACGTTGACCCTAGTTGAGGAAGAGGCTCGCCCGCTAGCATTGTTGACATTGTTGCTTCTGTAGACTCGCGTGTTGACCCTAGTTGAGGAAGAGGCTCGCCCACTAGCATTGTTGACATTGTTGCTTCTGTAGACTCGCACGTTGACCCTAGTTGAGGAAGAGGCTCGCCCGCTAGCATTGTTGACATTGTTGCTTCTGTAGACTCGCATGTTGACCCTAGTTGAGGAAGAGGCTCGCCCGCTAGCATTGTTGACATTGTTGCTTCTGTAGACTCGCACGTTGACCCTAGTTGAGGAAGAGGCTCGCCCGCTAGAATTGTTGACATTGTTGCTTCTGTAGACTCGCACGTTGACCCTAGTTGAGGAAGAGGCTCGCCCGCTAGCATTGTTGACATTGTTGCTTCTGTAGACTCGCATGTTGACCCTAGTTGAGGAAGAGGCTCGCCCGCTAGCATTGTTGACATTGTTGCTTCTGTAGACTCGCACGTTGACCCTAGTTGAGGAAGAGGCTCGCCCGCTAGCATTGTTGACATTGTTGCTTCTGTAGACTCGCGTGTTGACCCTAGTTGAGGAAGAGGCTCGCCCACTAGCATTGTTGACATTGTTGCTTCTGTAGACTCGCACGTTGACCCTAGTTGAGGAAGAGGCTCGCCCGCTAGCATTGTTGACATTGTTGCTTCTGTAGACTCGCATGTTGACCCTAGTTGAGGAAGAGGCTCGCCCGCTAGCATTGTTGACATTGTTGCTTCTGTAGACTCGCACGTTGACCCTAGTTGAGGAAGAGGCTCGCCCGCTAGCATTGTTGACATTGTTGCTTCTGTAGACTCGCACGTTGACCCTAGTTGAGGAAGAGGCTCGCCCGCTAGCATTGTTGACATTGTTGCTTCTGTAGACTCGCATGTTGACCCTAGTTGAGGAAGAGGCTCGCCCGCTAGCATTGTTGACATTGTTGCTTCTGTAGACTCGCACGTTGACCCTAGTTGAGGAAGAGGCTCGCCCGCTAGCATTGTTGACATTGTTGCTTCTGTAGACTCGCGTGTTCTATGTCCACCCTAGACCACGCCCATGTCCCCTAGACCACTCCCATGTCCCCTAGACCACTCCCATGTCCCCTAGACCACTCCCATGTCGGCCTAGAACACTCCCATGTCTCCTAGACCACTCCCTGTGTCCCCTTGACCACTCCCATGTCCCCCTAGACCACTCCCATGTCCCTCTAGACCACTCCCATGTCCCCTAGACCACTCCTATGTCCCCTAGACCACTCCCATGTCCCCCTAGATCACTCCCATGTCCCCTAGATCACTCCCATGTCCCCTAGACCACTCCCATGTCCCCTAGACCACTCCCATGTCCCCTAGACCACGCCCATGTCCCCCTAGACCACTCCCATGTCCCCCTAGACCACTCCCATGTCCCCTAGACCACGCCCATGTCCCCCTAGACCACTCCCATGTCCTTTAGACCACGCCCATGTCCCCCTAGACCACTCCTATGTCCCCCTAAACCACTCCCATGTCCCCTAGACCACTCCCATGTCCCCTAGACCACTCCCATGTCCCCTAGACCACTCCCATGTCCCCTAAACCACTCCCATGTCCCCTAGACCACTCCCATGTCCCCTAGACCACTCCCATGTCCCCCTAGATCACTCCCATGTCCCCTAGACCACTCCCATGTCCACTAGACCACTCCCATGTCCCCTAGACCACTCCCATGTCCTTTAGACCACGCCCATACCCCCCTAGACCACTCCCATGTCCCCTTAGACCACTTCCATGTCCCCTAGACCACGCCCATGTCCCCCTAGACCACTCCCATGTCCCCTAGACCACGCCCATGTCCCCTAGACCACTCCCATGTCCCCCTAGACCACTCCCATGTCCCATAGACCACTCCCATGTCCCCTAGATTACTCCCATGTCCCCTAGACAACTCCCATGTCCCCTAGACCACTCCCATGTCCCCTAGACCACTCTCATGTCCCCTAGACCACTCCCATGTCCCCTAGACCACTCCCATGTCCTCTAGACCACTCCCATGTCCCCTAGACCACGCCCATGTCCCCCTAGACCACTCCCATGTCCTCTAGACCACTCTCATGTCCCCTAGACCACTCCTATGTCCCCTAGACCACTCCCATGTCCCCCTAGATCACTCCCATGTCCCCTAGATCACTCCCATGTCCCCTAGACCACTCCCATGTCCCCTAGACCACTCCCATGTCCCCTAGACCACGCCCATGTCCCCCTAGACCACTCCCATGTCCCCCTAGACCACTCCCATGTCCCCTAGACCACGCCCATGTCCCCCTAGACCACTCCCATGTCCTTTAGACCACGCCCATGTCCCCCTAGACCACTCCTATGTCCCCCTAGGCCACTTCCATGTCCCTCTAGACCACTCCCATGTCCTTTAGACCACGCCCATGTCCCCCTAGACCACGCCCATGTCCCCCTAGACCACTCCCATGTCCCCCTAAACCACTCCCATGTCCCCTAGACCACTCCCATGTCCCCATAGACCACTCCCATGTCCCCCTAGACCACTTCCATGTCCCTCTAGATCACTCCCATGTCCCCCAAGACCACTCCCATGTCCCCCTAGACCACTCCCATGTCCCCTATACCACTCCCATGCCCGCTAGACCACTCCCATATCCCCCTAGATCACTCCCATGTCCCCTATACCACTCCCATGTCCCCTATACCACTCCCATGCCCGCTAGACCACTCCCATGTCCCCCTAGATCACTCCCATGTCCCCTATACCACTCCCATGTCCCCTATACCACTCCCATGCCCGCTAGACCACTCCCATGTCCCCCCAGATCACTCCCATGTCCCCTATACCACTCCCATGCCCGCTAGACCACTTCCATGTCCCCCCAGACCACTCCCATGTCCCCTATACCACTCCCATGCCCGCTAGACCACTCCCATGTCCCCTAGACCACTCCTATGTCCCCTAGACCAGTACCATGTCCCCCCAGATCACTCCCATGTCCCCTAGACCACTCCCATGCCCGCTAGACCTCTCCCATGTCCCCTAGACCACTCCCATGTCCCCTAGACCACTCCTATGTCCCCTAGACCAGTACCATGTCCCCCTAGACCACTCCCATGTCCCCTAGACCACTCCCATGTCCCCTAGACCACTCCCATGTCCCCTAGACCACGCCCATGTCCCCCTAGACCACTCCCATGTCCCCTAGACCACTCCCATGTCCCCTAGACCACTCCCATGTCCCCTAGACCACTCCCATGTCCCCTAGACCACTCCCATGCCCGCTAGACCACTCCCATGCCCCCTAGACCACGCCCATGTCCCCCTACACCACCCCCATGCCCGCTAGACCACGCCCCCCTCTCACCTGATGCGTAATTTTGAGAAGGAAAACTCTTAAAGTTTTGAGGGGAGACTCCATTAAGGTATTAGACCTTTTCTGTTCCTGAGAGAGAGAGAGAGAGAGAGAGAGAGAGAGAGAGAGAGAGAGAGAGAGAGAGAGACAGACAGAGAGAGAGACAGAGAGAGAGACAGACAGACAGAGAGAGAGACAGAGAGAGAGAGAGAGAGAGAGAGAGAGAGAGAGAGAGACAGACAGAGAGAGAGACAGAGAGAGACAGAGACAGACAGCCAGACAGACAGACAGACAGACAGAGACACACACCCAAGGATCGACCACAACACGCAGAGACAACATCATTTGTTTCAGTCAATATAATCCTGCCCCCGAGACCTTCCGGCCAGACGCCACCACAATTGGCCAATGGAAAATCCATATGATCAATGCTATTGGCTAGAGGATAGGCAGCAGCAGGGCTGAGGACAGATGGATAAGCCTCTCCGACATTATCTTGGGGTTATCTTGAGGTTATCTTGGGGTTATCTTGAGGTTATCTTGGGGTTATCTTGAGGTTATCTTGAGGTTATCTTGAGGTTATCTTGGGGTTATATTGAGGTTATCTTGAGGATCTTGAGGTTATTTTGGGGTTATCTTGGGGTTATCTTGAGGATCTTGAGGTTATTTTGGGGTTATCTTGAGGTTATCTTGGGGTTATCTTGAGGATCTTGAGGTTATTTTGGGGTTATCTTGGGGTTATCTTGAGGATCTTGAGGTTATTTTGGGGTTATATTGAGGTTATCTTGAGGTTATCTTGGGGTTATTTGAGGTTATCTTGGGGTTATATTGAGGTTATCTTGGGGTTATCTTGAGGTTATCTTGAGGTTATCTTGGGGTTATTTTGAGGTTATCTTGGGGGTTATCGTGGGGTTATCTTGAGGTTATCTTGGGGTTATCTTGAGGTTATCTTGGGGTTATCTTGGGGTTATCTTGAGGTTATCTTGAGGTTATCTTGGGGGTTATCTTGAGGTTATCTTGGGGTTATCTTGAGGTTATCTTGGGGTTATCTTGAGGTTATCTTGGGGGTTATCTTGAGATTATCTTGAGATTATTTTGGAGTTATCTTGGGGCTATCTTAGGGTTATTTTGGGGTTATCTTGTGGTTATCTTAGGAATATCTTGGGGTTATCTTGAGGTTATCTTGGGGTTATTTTGGGGTTATCATGTGGGTATCTTGGGGTTATTTTGGGGTTATTTGTGGGGTTATCTTGAGGTTATCTTGGGGTTGTCTTGAAGTTATTTGGGGTTATCTTAAGGTTATCATGGGGTTATCTTGAGGTTATCCTGAGGTTACCTTGGGGTTATCTTGAGGTTATCATGGGGTTATCATGAGGTTATCATGGGGATATCTTGGGGTTATCGTGGGGTTATCTTGAGGTTATCTTGGGGGTTATCTTGAGGTTATCTTGAGGCGATCGTGGGGTTATCATGAGGTTATCTTGGGGTTATCGTACAGCCAGTCTGTGTACAGCCAGAAAAATGCAATTATCACTCTACTGAATAGGGCCTTTGTTATATATATATATATATATATATATATATATATATATATATATATATATATATATATATATATATATATATATATATATATATATATATATATATATATATACATATATATATATACATATATACCTAAATATTTCATATATATGAATATATAATATATATAACATTCATATATATGAATATTTCTTCATCTATGAGTTTTCTCACACGAGGACATTCACTCTTATTCTAATTTGCACTTTGATGAGTTTTTCTGAGGCTGTTGAATCGACTCTCTTTCTCCTTCTAATACAGTCTTAACCAGTCACCAGAAGGATTCGAACCCAGACAGCCAGGAACACTACGCACCTTGGCGTACCTTAACCACTCGACCAACCCGTGACTGTACAAAAGACACTGCTAGCCCAGGCTATTTCCCCAACATCCCGACAGCACTCTGCGGTGGTGGGTGACAGGTGTGTGTCAGAGGTGGGAGGGACAAGTGTGTGTCAGGGGGTTACAGAAGCGTGTCAGTGGGGGGACACAGGTGTGTGTGTCAGAGGTGGGAGGGACAAGTGTGTGTCAGGGGGTTACAGAAGCGTGTCAGTGGGGGGACACAGGTGTGTGTCAGGGGGGACATCCCTCGTCTTGTCTAGCAGCAAAATCCGCAGTTTAGGACGTCTGCGCCTGGACCGTATCGTACGCCAACCCAACAACTTGTAAACAAACCCAGCGGACAAGGACGTATTGACGCAAGCATTTCTCTGCGTGCGCTCACACACGCAAGCATGCCCGTGCACGCACACACACACACGTGCACGCACTGCCGGACATTGCGGTGACACCGGACACTAATTAGAGCCGGTTGTGTAAACCACAAGCCCCGGACAACATCGCCACTCAGCGTAGTAAAAGATCCGGCTGCAGTATTGTGTAGTTTCCCCTTCTTATACAGTACTATACTCAATGGGGGAAAGGTGGGGGTACTATCCTAAACTTGGTGGACGGCTAATGGTATAACTTGTCCTCCTACAGCCTGTCCTCCTACAGCCTGTCCTTCTACAGCCTGGCCTCCTACAACCTGTCCTCCTACAGCCTGTCCTCCTACAACCTGTCCTCCTACAGCCTGTATTCCTACAGCCTGTCCTCCTATAGCCTGGCCTCCTACAGCCTGTTCTCCTATAGCCTGTCCTCCTACAGCCTGTCCTTCAACAACCTGTCCTCCTACAGCCTGGCCTCCTACAGCCTGTCCTCCTACAGCCTGTCCTCCTACAACCTGTCCTCCTACAGCCTGTTCTCCTACAGCCTGTCCTCCTACAGCCTGTCCTCCTACAGCCTGTCCTCCTACAGCCTGTCCTCCTACAGCCTGTCCTCCTACACCTGTCTACCTACAGCCTGTCCTCCTACAGCCTGTCCTCTTACAACCTGTCCTCCTACAGCCTGTCCTCCTACAACCTGTCCTCCTACAGCCTGTCCTCCTACAGCCTGTCCTCTTACAACCTGTCCTCCTACAGCCTGTCCTCCTACAACCTGTCCTCCTACAACCTGTCCTCCTACAGCCTGTTCTCCTACAACCTGTCCCCCTACAACCTGTCCTCCTACAGCCTGTCCTCTTACAACCTGTCCTCCTACAACCTGTCCTCCTACAGCCTATCCTCCTACAGCCTGTCCTCCTACAGCCTGGCCTCCTACAACCTGTCCTCCTACAGCCTGGCCTCCTACAGCCTGGCCTCCTACAACCTGTCCTCCTACAGCCTGTCCTCCTATAGCCTGGCCTACAGCCTGTTCTCCTATGGCCTGTCCCCCTACAGCCTGGCCTCCTACAGCCTGTCCTCCTACAGCCTGTCCTCCTACAACCTGTCCTCCTACAGCCTGTTCTCCTACAGCCTGTCCTCCTACAGCCTGTCCTCCTACAGCCTGTCCTCCTACAGCCTGTCCTCCTACAGCCTGTCCTCCTACAGCCTGTCTACCTACAGCCTGTCCTCCTACAGCCTGTCCTCCTACAGCCTGTCCTCCTACAACCTGTCCTCCTACAGCCTGTCTTCCTACAGCCTGTCCTCTTACAACCTGTCCTCCTACAGCCTGTCCTCCTACAACCTGTCCTCCTACAACCTGTCCTCCTACAGCCTGTCCTCCTACAACCTGTCCCCCTACAACCTGTCCTCCTACAGCCTGTCCTCTTACAACCTGTCCTCCTACAACCTGTCCTCCTACAGCCTATCCTCCTACAGCCTGTCCTCCTACAGCCTGGCCTCCTACAACCTGTCCTCCTACAGCCTGGCCTCCTACAGCCTGGCCTCCTACAACCTGTCCTCCTACAGCCTGTCCTCCTACAGCCTGTCCTCCTACAGCCTGTCCTCCTACAGCCTGGCCTCCTACAGCCTGTCCTCCTACAGCCTGTCCTCCTACAGCCTGGCCTCCTACAGCCTGGCCTCCTACAGCCTGTCCTCCTACAACCTGGCCTCCTACAGCCTGTCCTCCTACAGCCTGTCCTTCTACAACCTGTTTTCCTACAACCTGTCCTCCTACAGCCTGTCCTCCTACAGCCTGTCCTCCTACAGCCTGGCCTCCTACAGCCTGTCCTCCTACAGCCTGTCCTCCTACAGCCTGGCCTCCTACAGCCTGTCCTCCTACAGCCTGTCCTCCTACAGCCTGTCCTCCTACAACCTGTCCTCCTACAGCCTGTCCTCCTACAGCCTGTCCTCCTACAGCCTGTCCTCCTACAGCCTGTCCTCCTACAGCCTGTCCTCCTACAGCCTGTCCTCCTACAGCCTGTCCTCCTGCAGCCTGTCCTCCTACAACCTGTCCTCCTACAACCTGTCCTCCTACAACCTGTCCTCCTACAGCCTGGCCTTTTACAGCTTGTCTTCCTACAGTCTGTCCTCCTACAACCTGTCCTCCTACAGCCTGTCCTCCTACAACCTGTCCTCCTACAGCCTGTCTTCCTACAGCCTGTCCTCCTACAACCTGTCCT
Source organism: Procambarus clarkii (assembly GCF_040958095.1). Lineage (NCBI taxonomy): Eukaryota > Metazoa > Arthropoda > Malacostraca > Decapoda > Cambaridae > Procambarus > Procambarus clarkii. Next base: position 9,594,791 of record NC_091187.1, read on the forward strand.
CCTACAGCCTGTCCTCCTACAACCTGTCCTCCTACAGCCTGGCCTTTTACAGCTTGTCCTCCTACAGCCTGTCCTCCTACAGCTTGTCCTCCTACAGCCTGTCCTCCTACAGCCTGTCCTCCTACAACCTGTCCCCCTACAACCTGTCCTCCTACAGTCTGTCCTCCTACAGCCTGTCCTCCTACAGTCTGTCCTCCTACAACCTGTCCTCCTACAACCTGTCCCCCTACAACCTGTCCTCCTACAGTCTGTCCTCCTACAGCCTGTCCTCCTACAGTCTGTCCTCCTACAACCTGTCCTCCTACAACCTGTCCTCCTACAGCCTGGCCTTTTACTGCTTGTCCTCCTACAGCCTGTCCTCCTACAACCTGTTTTCTTACAACCTGTCCTCCTACAGCCTGGCCTCCTACAGCCTGTCCTCCTACAGTCTGTCCTCCTACAACCTGTCCTCCTACAGTCTGTCCTCCTACAACCTGTCCTCCTACAGCCTGGCCTCCTACAGCCTGTCCTCCTACAGCCTGTCCCCCTGGTGTGAGGTTAGGCCAGCAGAGTCTTTCTAGTGTCTGCTCCGACGCAGAAATCTAAAACTGTATCCCCCCAAAAATCAATGAATAATTCTGAGGCGAGTAAAAAAACGATAGACCCCGACCCTGTAGGGCGCTTACCCGGGGGTGATCACCGTGTGGGGGGAGGTAAAGGGCTCTCTGCCACAGGGAGAGGGTTACAAGGGTCCTCGTAGCGCAGCAGGCTGCGTCTCCTAACATTCTCCACCTGACCTTAAAATGCTCTCGTAACCTGATCTTAAAATGCTAAATAAACCAGTATATACATAGTCAACACCAACAGGGGCATGAGGTGAAAGGAAAACCATGTCACACTATGTCAATTCCAGCCCGGGAGTCGAACCCTGGTGTTGTAAGTGCTGTAAATAGCACACAAGCGAGAGCGGGAGATTCTCCAGCTGGCGTCCAGGAAAAAATATATATATACAGATAAAGCAGGAAAAAATACATATATATACATTATTCAAACATTCCCGGTGTTGGAAACATTTCCTGTAGGCTGGATCGAGCGCATTTTCTCTCAATATAGAAAATGGGATATATGCCAAACATGAAAAATATTATTTGGTTGCTTCTGACTCCATTTTGTCTACTGAGGGACTTAATATGTCTTAAGTTATTAACTTAAGTGTGTGTGGGGGGGAGTTATACAACCCTGCTGCACAACCGCTGTTGTTGTGGTGGCTCAGGATATACAACCCAGGGGCCAGATTCACGAAGTAGTTACGCAAGCACTTACGAACCTATACATCTATTCTCAATCTTTGGCGGCTTTGTTTACAATTATTAAACAGTTAACTAATGAGCTCTGAAGCACCTGGAGGCTGTTTATAACAATAAGAACAGTTGATTGGCAAGTTTTCATGCTTGTAAACTGTTTAATAAATGTAACCAAAGCCGTGAATGATGGAGGAAAGATGTACACGTTAGTAAGTGCTTGCGTAACTGCTTCGTGAATTCAGGCCCCTGGATGAGGTAAAGGTACCAACCTGTCCTCTTAAAAAGAACGTCGCTTTTGGCCGTTTGTCCGTATGGCCGAATTTGGACGTAATTTGAAAATGAAAAAAAAATGAAAATAAATTTGGGATTTTTTTTTTCAACGACAGTAA